>NC_055976.1:24190386-24207886 GCF_018492685.1 Alosa sapidissima | reverse complement strand
TAGTATGAATGAACATCAGCTATGGACCCTTTCAAGAGAGTTCCATTATCAGCATCATAGTTGGCCCCACAAGACTTCCGTTTTAACATTCCATATGTTATCTTAATGCAGAGGAAGTAGATTGGGGCCCAAATAGAACGTTCAAGCATTGTTTTTGTTTACCTTGTTGAAAGGGTCTATTAGGTACTTAAGGTCATGGGGTCAAAGGCCGTGGTCCTAATATTCTCCCTCAGTATCTTATCTGTATTGTTTTCAAATTGTAGTCTTGTAGCACTTAACACACCTGACAATTCAAGCTTCTAGTTATTTTTTTTTAATTTCTTTCAACTTCCTGACATGTTCTAGGGGGTTTTATGTTGTCTACAGGGTGACAAAAATTGGCATAAACAAACAAATTGGGTTTACACCCCATGTTGTCCTTACAGAAGGGTGATAAAGTTGACCATTTTGGCTCCCTCAATTGACTTTTCTTTTTACTTTACACATGTTCAGAGGGGATCGTAATAGAAGAAAGTTGGATCTAACACTTTTAAGTTGTTCACAATGTGGCATAGCAAGAAAAATGGAAAATGGGTAAACATGTCATGCTTTTCTTCCAAAAAGGTAATGAAATGTTTAGGTCAACTTTACAGTTCAATATAGGGAATTGCCCAAAGGATATCTCCAGGCACCCAGCCTATTCCTAAAACCAGATTCACCAACATTCTGGCCTTTGGCTTTATGATAAGCATTGCCTATTGTCATGGTTATAGCGGGTAGTATATTTAATTGAGTGATGACATTTTGGCTTATTTGAGAAGTATTTAAGTAGTTGAAATACTCAAATACAATCCCTCAAAGTATTTTGTTACAAACTACATTTGAGTTTTTTCAATCCTGCAAAATACAAATTACAAAATACGCTAAAGTAATTAAATACGTATTTTAAATACATATAATTGAAATACTGCCCATGTCTGAGTGACAGTTATATTCAGTTTCTACTGTGTATCCTACTCCTTGTTTTTTTTAAACATTTTTCTTTGTGTTCCCTGCTGCTGCTCTTTTGAACATTTCCTAAGTCCTCTGGTGCTGCTGCTTTGCTCCGAGCGCAGAGTTATCTGCTGAAATAAACACAGCTTTACTCCTCTCTCAACATCCCACTGGAACAGAGGCTCTCCAAAACAACACTTCATATCAGAGGAGTGGGCGAGAGTGTGTGAGAGGGGGAGCATGTGTGTGTGTGTGTGTGTGTGTGTGTGTGCATGTATGCGTAGATATGTATGTGTATGTCTATGTGTGGTACATGTGTGTGTCACAAAGTGTATGTGAGTGTGTGTGTGTGTGTGTGTGTGAGTGTGTGTGTGTGTGTGTGTGTGTGTGTGTGTGCATGTATGTGTAGATATGTATGTGTATGTCTATGTGTGGTACATGTGTGTGTCACAGAGTGTATGTGAGTGTGTGTGTGTGTGTGTGTGTGAGTGTGTGTGTGTGTGTGTGTGTGTGTGTGTGTGTGCATGTATGTGTAGATATGTATGTGTATGTCTATGTGTGGTACATGTGTGTGTCACAGAGTGTATGTGAGTGTGTGTGTATTTACGTGCATTTGTGTGTGCGTGTGTGTGCGTGTGTGTGTGTACTGCCAGCAGACTCAGCACTTCACAGAGATTTAAGTGAAACGATGAAGCACCTCAGAGACTGAGGCTCACCTGAAGAGACCGCAGACACACTCAGTAGCACTCTTAAGATCTCTCCATGAACCCACTGAAAGCACACACACACACACACAAACACAAATGCTCACCTGTATGTAAATACACACATACAAACACAAACACACCTATTTGACAAACACACCTACATACAATGCTTTTTCACATTTGCACACAGACACCCACCCTCTCTCTCTCTCTCTCTCTCTCTCTCTCTCTCTCTCTCTCTCTCTCTCTCTCTCTCTCTATCTCTCTATCTATCTCTCTCTCACACACACACACACACACACACACACACACACACACACACACACCAAACAACTCCTCTCATCTCTCTCAGATGTTATTGGTGCCAGTGTGCTCTCGGGAGGCTGCAAGCCGCTAACTCTGTAGAATGCTGATGACTCACGCTCAGATCACCTTCTGCTGTGATGGCAGACCGTTCGATTGCACACATGTGACAAGCATGCTCAATCACCTGGCAGGCCCAAAGGAAGCGGCCGGCTGATTGATAGTTGCCAAACATGTATGCATCAGTCATGTTGTCCGTACGGACTGAACTGAATACGTGCTGCTTAATTTGCTCTTCACGTAACAAAACGTTGAGGCACGAGATCATCTGAACTCCTGCTGACTGACTGACCTTCGAGTTGTTTGGACATAATGAACTTCAAACAGCCAGTGTGTTGTAACCTAAAATGTGTGGATAATTAAACTGTGCTGGCGATGATGTCATGTGTTGCTATGCAGATCAGCTCTGCCAGCAGCCCCGGTGTGGGATAGGAGAGAACAGAAAAGATAAAAGCTCTGAGAGACTGTTGGGCACTAGACCTTGATCTTGGCATGGCAGCTCTTTTTGTGCTGACGAAAAGAGGAGAAAAATGGACTAAGTGCTCCAAATATCATTGATTGCTGTTGAACCTGAAGTCAAATTGAACACAAGTCTTTTCAAACAGCACAGTGGGGAGGGAGAGCCACTGGGGGTAGCTGTGAAAGGTACAGTCAGAATTTTATATTGTGAACAATTAGAACACTAACACCCACCCACCAATACTGAACCTAAAGCAAAGAAATAGATCTGAAGAATACATAATAGATGGCAAATCGGTCCCATGTCTTCTGTGCATTTTGATATTTTGTTTTTATGGTTTTATTCAAAGATCAATGCAGATTGACAGGACATGTAGACAGACACACAAGAAAGGACTTAATGGAATCCGAAAGACAATATGTGAGGGACACTGTCATATTACTCTGTAATGAAGCTTATGGACCATCAGAAATACATTAGCATTTGAAGTCCAGAAGCCTAAATCAAGCAATAAGCCCCAAAAGGTTCTAATGATTTTAGAACAGCTAAGGGGCATTGTTAGACATCACGTGAAGTGGAAGGTTGCTTTGGGTTTTGCAATAGCATCGAATGGGATTCCAAGCTAATCATAATCAAAGAACTATCCAGAACTATCAGTTCTAGAAAACTTGTTATGGCACCTTTAACTCAGAAATGGATCTGACCCAGATCTGGCCCACACCCCCTCAGAGCCAGACTCAGCTGATCTCTGTCTGCCCCCCATGTGAAGTGAGTTAAGCCTTGTGCTGCCGTCCCCACTGGGTTGATTACAATGGATCCAAGGAAAGGAATTACACATTGATCTGGGGAACACATTAAAGTTGTGTGTGTGTGTGTGTGTGTGTGTGCGTGTGTGTGTGTGTGTAAGAGTAAGACAATGCTCTGATCTTAACGGATCACTTGAACATGCTGAGGTAATGCTAGGTCACACCTCGCTGGCTTACAACATGAGAGACGATCTTAAAGGATCTGCCAGAGATGATTGGGTAACACCAGGCTACAGACAGACACAGGGAACACTGGCTTGGGATACACATGCTGGAGCTTAATTGTTCAATGCCTGCTGCGCCATTTTAAAGGTAGTAATCTTAGTAAAGTTAGCTTTGTGGCATTTTTCAACTCAACATTAAAGATTTACAATCCAAGGAATGGTGGTTGACTTTGTTGTTTCCTTTACCTTGATGTTTCCCCATTTTATTTTGATCATATCTGCGTGCCTGTCCTCAGTCACGTTTGAGAGAATCCAGTCACAAAGGGAAACGGCTAACCACTTGAAAGGTGATTTCAAAAGAGCACTGTAGGCAACATGAAATGCTGACACTCTTCAGTAGATACCAAACTGTTTGAATTTTGTTGATTCTTTGTTTCTTTCCTTCCCTTTGCTTCATACCCATTAGGGCTGTGCACGGAATGTTGAGTGCTACCATGCCAGAAGTTAAGCCACTGCGTCGCTGTTACTGTAATTAAACAGTGGCTCTGAGACATAATTGTGTTTTCTTTGACCTGTTTTACAGTATGTGATGTATAGTGTAGCCTACACAATGCAGAGAAACATAAAGGAGAGCAGCACATTTACAGTCTAATGAAAGACCGTCTTTTCTATGTGTTGCTAGAGACTCATTACTAGGGATACTGTACAGGAAAGTCCAAAGCTATCCACCTTATGATAATGCACTTCTAAAATTGTAGTTTTGGTGACTCAAATAACCTGTTGGTTGTTGAAATATTTAAAATTATTAATATGCACACACCTAATACCCACACATACAGTGATGATGTGCTACTGCAATATGTACTTACTTGAACCAAGGATTTTCATGAGAATGTTACCAATAGTGACAAACTAATGCATTAGTTTCAGTCACAACCTAGAATCTAGAAGTTTCAGTTTCAGAAGTTGCAGTCACAATCTAGAATTTAATTGCTTTTATGGTCCTATGGATGTGTTTAGAAGTGTAAAAGCTTAACTGAGTTGGATAAATATTAAATATAAATCATGAATGGTAAATAATTTGTATTAATAATAACAATTTATGACATCTTCAATTCCGTATGAATGGCTCATCATTTGTGATGGGCACACAGGATACTCCAGTACTCCTGTGTGCCCAGGCCTTCAGAAAGGTGTCTCACAATCCTACAAAACCCTTCTCAATATCCAGGTAAGCCAGAGCCTCTGGTGCTCACATCCACACATAGTCCACAGGTGACTATGAGGGAGAGAGACAGGTTGCTTCTGTTCACCGTCTAGTCTCAGATGTAATGAGGGTGTCCCAGCGTGTTGGCGGACAGGACACCTGTGGCTCACTGAGGGCAGGCTTGTAGTGTGTGGCGGCCCAGACATGAACACGGGGGGGGGGGGGGGGGCAAGGGGAGGTGCAGAGACTCCCAGAGAGCTGTCGTCTGCAGCCTGATGACCTGATAAAAAGCCAGCGACCCAGAGAGAGAGAGCTAGAGAGAGTGAGAGAACGAGAGAATGAAAGAGTGAGACACAGTAAGTGAGAGAGAGAAAATAAAAGAGTGAAACACACACAGTGTGTGTGTGTGAGAGAGGGGGGGCAGTACACTTATACTATAACTTAAGTTGTCTTGAGAAGCAAGTACATAATGCTTAATAATTGATTAGTTGCGCATACTTTTTCTATAGGTCTGTGTTATTTCCAGATGTATGTATGGCGAGGGTTATGGTTTAGAAATAGGACTAGTGACATAAGTATGCACTTATGTGAAAAGTACATTGTGTTAACACCCTTAATTATTCATCTGGTATAAGTATATTGCACTTGAGGCAGAATAAAGGACCTCTTGAGACACATGAACAGACAGAAAGAGAAAGAGACAGCGAAAGAGAGACAGAGAGAGAGAGAGAGAGAGACGAGAGAGAGAGAGAGAGAGATGGAAACACAATATGCAGTCTGCCCACAGTATGTATAGCTGTATATGTGTTCACTTGAGGGCACTGTTCCTTTATCAATCCTCTGCTGTGATTTGCTCAGACCTTCATTTTAGCTTCTATTCTTCTCCACTAGCTTTTGCACTTCTTGTCTAAGGTCAACCTCCCCTCCAGGGGCAAATTTAAAATACGCACTTTACGTGTGCTTGTGAGACAGGCGGTATGAGTTGGAGGAAAAATACCTGCAGCAGTCAGACAGCATCTCTGTTATTGAAAAGTATATTGTGTTCTTCTAAGAGCCCTTTGACTCCTTTGCTCTTTGATAGCGAATGGTATATCTAAAAGTGTAAACATTGCCTTGAGTATTAAGATTTCAGCACAAAAAGAACTAGATGGATCAAGATGGCAGAATCATGGCAAGGAGCTATATCTGTTTTGGAGAACAACATTGTGTTCTCCTTCACCGATCCTTTGGACTGATTGTCAAACAGCTTTCAAGGACATTTTTTCACAGCTCCATTTTTTCTAATACCGGCGTACGGTATATCTGAAACCGTAAATATGACCTTGCGCCTAAGATTTCAGCACAAAAAAGAACTAGCAGAGGCAAGATTGCAGACTCACAGCATGGAGCGATATTTCTTTTCTTTCTTTTTTGGGTGGGTGTTGGAGGGAGTGGTATAGCGAGGGGATTTGGCATCCAGCCCTGGCTGAATAACTCGGCGAGTTGGGCATGAAATCTCCTGTGTGCGTGCGCGGGACACGTGTGCTCTCCTCTCTCTACCCAGCGGATCCTAACCAGAGAGGGGGATCTGTCACAGAAGCGGAGTGACTCGCGACGTGCCGCGAGGATTAATTACTCTGCACACATCTCCTCACATGAGTTAATGAAGACGTGATTGCCACTGGTATATTTTAGCTCACAGTCGTGCATATGAGGAGTGTGCATGTGTGTGTGGTTACAGTATGTGTATATGTTTGTGTGTGTGTATGTGTGGGGTGGGGTGGGGGTTATGTGTATATCTTGACACAAACACACGCACATATACACAGGTATACTGTGTGTGTGTGTGTGTTTGTGTGTGTGTGTGTGTTTGGCTCTGTGGTTCTGTGTGTGTGTGTTTGGCTCTGTGGTTCTGTGTGTGTGTGTGCTGTAGTAGTAGTAGTAGTAGTAGTAATAGCAGTATTAGAGTATCAGAGGTGAGAGTAAGGGTCCTGAAGCAGGGGTCCCCCAGGAGCACGTGTCAGAACGAGGAAGAAAACAACACAGCCCTCACATCAGTCTGTGTCTCCATCACAGCCACTCTCATCTGTTCCCAGCTGTTTTCCCACCTCTCTCTCTCCCCCTCTCTTTTTCTGAATCTCTCTCTCTCTCTCTCTCTGTCTATTTCATTCACTCGGTCTGTCTGAGATTTTGTTCTTTTTTGCTTTGTTCATGAGGAAAGCCTCACACACACACACACACACACACACACACACACACACACACACACACACACACACACACACACACACACACAAACACACACACACAGACACACACACTAACACAAAAACACACTAAGACACAGACAAAGATACACACACAGACACGCACACACTCAGATACAGACACACATACACACACAGACACAGTCTGCGCGGGACTGATTTTTCGCGCCCGCCCGCTCCCGCAATATTCTGTCCCGCTCCTGCCCGCTCCCGCATTAATGTGTCATTTTTAGTCCCGCTCCCGCCCGCATCTGTAACATGATGTCCCGCTCCCGCCCGCTAAAGCCCGCATGCAGGAGGGATAGCCTATTCAGTTTTTCTTTCTGTCTCACGAAAGGAGCACACACACCTGAGAAAGACTCCAGATGTCAGTTTCTTGGTTCTGAATGTAAGCTAACAACTGAAGTAGGCCTAGTCTGGTGCCCTCTTCCTCTGTCATGATTTCGAGTTTTGACAATGAGCAGCAGGAACAAATTGAACCCACGTAAATGACAATATAGGCTATAGGCCTGCTATCCATCAGTTATGCTTAAACCCCGTTTTTAATGCTGCCTAACAGAACATCCAGCTGAACTATAGTTATGAACACTACTTTAATCGTTTCCATATTTAATTTTACGCACATATTTAATTTGCGGGAGTGCAGTGAATCATCGGTTTGTCCCGCACCCGCGAACGCACCTCTCTCATCCCACCCGCTCCCGCAAAGAGCTTTTAAAAGTTGTCCCGCGCCGCACTCTTTTGCGTCGGGACCCCCGACAGACACACACACAAACACATTCGGCGCCCTCTCGCTCTGGGTGACTACAGCTTGTCACTCACCAGATGAGGCACCATGTGTCTGATGTCTAGCTGGCATAGTCTATTCGCACGCACGCACACACGCGCGCACACACACACACACACACACACACACACACACACACACACACACACACACACACACACACACACACGCACACACACACAAATACGCACACACGCACACACACACGCACACACACACGCGCGCACACACACACACACACACACACACACAACACACACACACACACACACACACGCACACACACACACACACGCACGCGCGCGCGCGCACGCACACACACACACACACACACACACACACACACACACACACACACACACACACACACACACACACGCACACACGCACGCGCGCACACACACACACACACACACACACACACACACACACAGGAGACTGAGCAGAGGAGGGCAGAGGGAGATAATCAATAGTGTGGAGATGAAGGGCATGGAGGAGGAATACAGAATGTGAATGAATCAGAAGAGTTGAGGAGTTATCATCTGACATCAGCCACTAAGCCTCTATCCTCTTCCTTCTCTCCTCTCCCTCTCTCCTCTCTCTCCTCTTCCTTCTCTCCTCTCTCTGTCTCCCCTTCTTTCTCTCCTCTCCCTCTCTCCTCTTCCTTCTCTCCTCTCTCTGTCTCCCCTTCTTTCTCTCCTCTCCCTCTCTCCTTTCTCTCCTCTTCCTTCTCTCCTCTCTCTCTTCTTCCTTCTCTTCCATCTCTCCTCTCCCTCTCCCTTCTTTTCCTCCTTTCCTCTCATTTTGCTCCTCTTCTCTCGCTCTCTCTCTCTCTCTCTCCTTACTGCCATCTCCAATCTGTTCTATGTCTTTTTCTCTCCTCTCCCCCCTCTCTCTCTCCTTTCCTCTCCCCTCTCTCTCTCTCCTTACTGCCATCCACATTCTGTTCCATATCTCTTCATTGCTCTCCTATCTCTCTCTTCCTCTCTCCTCCCTCTCAGCAAATTTGTGATGGATTATATCAGGAGCCTTTTGCCAGCGGCGACTGCCGAGATAAACTGTTAATATTTTTACAAAGTGTGTGTGTGTGTGTTTCTGTGTGAGAGTGTGTATGCACAATGCATGGATTAGAGTGTGTGTGTGTGTGAGAGAGAGAGAGAGAGACAGATAGAGAGAGAGAGATGTGTGGGGAGTGTGTGATAGAGAGAGAAAAGAGAGTTGTAGGTGTGAGGGAGAGAGTGTGTGTATGTGTGTGTGTGTTAGCATGTGGGCTGCATTATCAGTGGTGATTAGCCTGAACTGATTAGTTTGGACTCATGAGGCAGGCAGCCCTCCATACAGAGAAAACAATCTCAGTCTCCTGTGTGTGGTGTGAGTGTGTGTGTGTGTGTGGTGTGAGTGTGGTGTGTGAGTGTGTGGTGTGAGTGTGTGTGTGTGTGGTGTGTGAGTGCCGTAGGACATCATCTCCTGCTGGGATATCAGCATATGTTGCAGCAGCACTGTGACCAGGTCTCTCCCCAGATGACTGAGCTTCACGCTCCATACCAACACACACATGCACACACACACACACACACACACACTCCTCTCTCTCTCTCTCTCCCTCTCTCTCTCTCATACACACGCCTACACACACACACACAGGTAATCCTGTTGATTTTGCACTGACTGACGTCAAAGTGACATTAATAGCTGTGGAGGGCCACACAGCAGCAGTCCAGGGAGCGAGTGTGACACAGGGCTCTGATGTGCTGTCAGAGAGGCAGAGAGAAAGAGAGAGAGAGAGAGAGAGAGAGAGAGAAAGAGAGAGGGAGAAAAAGAGAAAGGGACACTCACATAATACAAAAGGACATTGACCCAAGTGTCTCCATGGCAACAATGCAATGCTAAAACAATGCTAATTAAAATGCAGATAATACATGCAGTCCGCCTAGTTGTCAACACAGCCAGATGTTCAGGTGTGTGTTGCCGTGTCTTTCTGTGTGTGTGTGTACAAGGATACAAGGATACAAGGAAGTTTATTGTCACATGCATATAGTTACTGGAAGTAAGAAATGCAGTGAAATTATGTCTGGTGTCAGCCTATTTGTGCATTATGGGGGGGGGGGGGGATAAAGAGTGCAGTAGAAGAGGGGTTTAGTAGATTAAGTGGCAAGGGCTGCATAAAAAAGGTGGGGGAGGATTGGGATTGGGCGGGGGGCACCAACAAGGAGCACCCAAGAGAGTGTGTGTGTGTGTGTTTGTTTGATGGTCAACCCAGTCAACCTCAGGGCCAGATGTTTGTTTGAATTTCTTTCTTCTCTCTCTCTGTGAGTGTGTGTGTGTGTAAATGTATTCATACTTATGGAGTCTCAATACAAAACACCTACAGAAAGAGTGACATGCAGCCGTGGCCTACCGGTTAGCACTTTGGACCTGTAACCGGAGGGTTGCCGGTTCGAACCCCGACCAGTAGGCCCGGCTGAAGTGCCCTTGAGCAAGGCACCTAACCCCTCACTGCTCCCCGAGCACCGCTGTTGATGCAGGCAGCTCACTGCACTGGGATTAGTGTGTGCTTCACCACACTGTGTGCTGTGTGTGTTTCACTAATTCACGGATTGGGATAAATGTAGAGACCAATTTTCCCTCACGGGATCAAAAGAGTATATATACTTATACTTACACATGCTATTGTTTATTTTGTTTCCTTGGTTACTCTATTTTATGTCCCAGGGGAGTGAAAATGGCAATGATCACTCCTCACTTCAGCTCCCTTAGAAATGTATATGAATGTAAACTTTATTTTGTGAGAGTATTTCAATAACATTGGTGTATTCAGGTCTGTAAACTTGATCAATCTGATGAAATACTTGCCTTTTGAAGCTCACATGAGCTCATTAGCAGGGATGAAGAAGAGGCGATAGGTCCGCATTCAGAAGTGCCCACTCAGAGGTCCTGCTTGACCTTTTGACCTGCATGCACTGCCATAGAGAGTGAGTGGGGACAGAGGCTCACCTATGATCTCCTCAAAATGTGTTGGATTTATTCATATGGTCACCTCTTTGAACAGTGTCCCCATTCTATTCTTCATTTAGTGAGAAAGGAACTGTATTGTATGACATACGGCCAGTCAGACCTTAAGCAAAAAGGCGATCTGTAGGGTTTAAACAATGTACAAAATGTTGTTTCTAACAGAGGTGAGGGATAAGCCCCTCATGCTAGATCACATACCCCTTAGAGACATCTTTAGTGATCTTTTCCTTTCAGTATTATTGTTTCATCCTCAAACAGATTCATTCTCTTGTCCTATACATACATACATACAAGGATTCGTTTCAGGACCACGGACAGCTCCCTTTCCTCCCTCATATGAACAGATCTTTTATAGGCAATCCTCTGATAACTTATTTCAGTTCAAAACATGAATGGCAACAGAGGACACATAATCCTGGATATCCAATATAAACACATGCTGAATAAAAGTTAATATCCTACATAAGGTGTTTAAGTCTAAAGGAATGATCTACCCAGAATGAGGAGGAAAACCAGTCTCTATAATATCTCCCAAATGTGTAGTCTCTCTGATTTCAGAGAAGGTTGGAGATCCTTAAATTTCCCTTTCAGACCTACATGCAGATGTTCACCTTCCTACCTGTATAGGGGAATGCAATGGACATACAACAGTCCCCACCAGCCCTCATCTGGCACATTTATGGCTCATGGCAAAAACAGCCTCAGGGCTCTTCTGCAGACAGAGCCAGAGCCGGACAGCTGTACTGTGTGTGTGTGTGTGTGTGCTGCGTGTGTGTGTGCATGTGTGTGTGCTAGCGTGTGTGCGTGTATGTGTGCGTGCATGTGTGCACGAGTGCATGCATGTGCTAAGAATATGCACAGTGAGGTGCAGATTAATTTTAGTGTATATCTACAGTAATGGGGTGTGAGAGTCTGTGATTGTGTGTGTGTGTGTGTGTGTGTGTATGCATGCGCTGAGAATATGCACAGTGAGGTGCATAGTAATTTTAGTGTATATCTACAGTAATGTGGCGCGGGAGTCTGTGATTGTTTGTGTGAGCACTTCACCTTATCATTCATTTGCATTATATCAGGTGAGTTTGAATGTGTGAATACGTAAGCCTGTGTGTGTGTGTGTGTGTGTGTGAGTGTGAGTCCCCATATTAGGCATGTGTCTGGGTGCACGCGCACACGTGCACACACGCACTCACACACGCACACACACGCACGCACGCACGCACGCACGCACGCACGCACGCACGCACGCACACACACACACACACACACACACACACACACACACACACACACACACACACACACACACTCCCCTTCATAAATGTGTGTTGTGGCGGGTGAGGATGCGGTCGAGCATGAAATAAGTTCTGGTGTATCACAGTGTGTGAGTGTGTGTGAGATAGTGTGTGTTAGTGGGAGGGAGGAGTGTATGTCCTTGTTTCTTCATTAAAAGCCTGCTGTGTTTACGTCTCCACTATCTGACCTCCTCCAGTTCAGCCGTCCTGCTTCCCTCTCCTACATACAGATCATCCTACCACACACTCAGAACGCATAAACAGCTTCTTCTACACCAGGGATGTCAAAGTCAAATACATTAGAGGGCCAAAAAAACAAATTTGCTACAAGCCAAGGGCCGGACTGGTTCAATGTTTATTAAAACATATTAAAATGACTGCACGTATTGATGATATTAATGACTGTGACTGAAGTGCGGGCAAAGTTTGCACAAATGTACGATTTTTCCCATCCTCACCGACCTTGTTATAAAACTTGTTTAAATGATCATATGATGCCTCCTTGCTGCTTTGTCGTCTACATCAGCCTTTCTCAAACTTCTTTGACCTGAGGCCCAGTCAAGGCATACTTTGGGGTCATAGGGCCCACCTACATGAACCCACCCCCTCCTTCCACCCCCCATTAAATTATCATAATGCTATCACAATTATAATTATTTTTATACTATATTGATGTACATGCACTTCAAAACAGTCAATGTTTAAAGTGCTAAGATTGTTCACAAAAGTTTGTGAAAATGCTTTACTAATGTAAAATATAATTAGGCCTACAATAGTTTCATTGTTTTTGCATTGTTGCATGATGCTTGCATGAGAAATACTTCTCAAAACAACAGCAGTTATATGGGTGCCGTTGTTTTGGGATGTTTCCCTCATGCAAGCATCATACACTGATAGAATATTTGTATGATATTTAATTACATTTAATTTGAATGCCTGAATGTAAGGATTCACAATACCAGCTTGTGTGAATGGTAAATGGCGGATCAGATGATGCGTAAATCACTGATCTGGAGATATTTAACTATCTTTAACTAAGACTAATTAATAGCTTTTGGCTGACTTTAATACTTAATGCCAAACAGTGTTTTATATAGTTTGTGCTTGTGTGTTAATATTTAATGCCAAACAGTGTTTTATATAGTTTGTGCTTGTGTGTTTTTTATGGAAGTTGCATAAATCCACGTCGTTCTATTAAATGTCATTTCATAATTAGCCTTCCAATAGGTTGAAGCTTAGCTTTGCTACCAACGTGCACACGCATGCATTGAATAAACGCTCATACCACGACTTAATTCTATGCCTCTATGTTTGATGACACCAAATTAACAAGTATTTCCTACTAATTGCAGAAGTGTTTGTTTTATTTTTCTGTCCTCGGCTCCTTGACCAATTGCGCAGCAAATTATCAGACGATGGCCCGGGAATAATTTCACTCTGCAGACCATTGTCCACATTGCGGACCGCGGCCCAAAGTTTGACAAATGGTGACCTGCATGCTGCCATATTAAGGCCTTTTTACGGTGTGTTTTAGCCGGGTTTTCGCTTGGAAGGCTCTGTAGAAATCTGGCACCCTATTCAACGAAGTTAAACTGAAAGAGCGTGCCGTTGAGACACCAGAATGAACGAGTTCACAGTAACGTTCATCAGGCAGTAGTAGCCTACAATACGTTCAGTTCACGTTCGCTCAAAATACATATGAACGAGTGACTTTTGTTCAATGCATGCGTTCAGGCACAACACTGGGGAGGGGGGTAGCTGAAAGTTGACATCTGCCCTGACTGAATACTGATGAATAATGAAGCCGAGGCCCACTTGCGGTGCCTCAGTGAGTTCGTGGGCTACCGTTGCATTGTGGGGAATGGAGTATTGATGCGCAAAACAGCACCTGGCGGCTGTGGCCTGTGGGCCGGTTCTAATACTAATCAAATATCATCCCGGGGGCCGTAGATAATTCATTCGCGGGCCGGATTCGGCCTGCGGGCCTTGACTTTGACATGTCTGTTCTACACCCTACCACACACTCGGAACGTATAAACAGCTTCTTCTACACTCTACCACACACTCGGAATGCATAAACAGCTTCTTCTCTCAATAGGATTATTTGGTTGAATAGAAATGAATGTGCCAAACAGTAGCACCAAAAATGTCAACTATGATCTTAACCCGAGATAACAGTATGTGACAAACAAACCTACTTATGTTACACATGTTGTATATTCCTCTTAATGTCTGTTTGTATTAAGATATCAATGTTTTATTACTTTTTGATTTGCGTTGGATAGAAGTGTCTGTCAGTTTCCATGCCTTGACATTGAGAGAGTCTTCCTGTCACTTGAAGATCCTGACTTTCATGTACTGTGAGCCCCTGGAAATGTAATTCTCGCTGGAACAAAGTGATAGCGCTTCCTTGCGTATGACAGTCTCTTCATTTTTAAACCACTTGTCTTCATAAATCATCCTCTTGCATATCACTGAATACATGCTCAACACACCGGTGTCATGTCTTTCATTGCCCCTCCTCACACTGCTTTCATTTGTCTGTAACAAAACAAACACAGTTTAAAAGTGTTTCACTCTACTGCAGAGAATGGTAACACTGTATAATAACGACACACAATTCAACATTTATTAAGCAATTGTAAACAATTAGTAAATGGTTTGTTTATCATTTTTAAAGTATTGTTCCTACATTAATTCATCATTAAAGTATTTGTGCATGCAGTTATAAATGGTTTATTCATAGTGAATAAGCCTATATCTAAAATATGTTTATAACTAGTTTTTAAGACTTGATAAATGATGCAATAATAATTTGTTAATGAAGTAATTTTTCCATTATGCAACAGTAGTTAAGGAATTGTCTATGGTTTATAAGATCAGTTAGAATGGGTGTGGTAATGATTAAGAAACTATTTACACCTACATATAGGCAGGCCTTTATGAAAATAATGATTAAACACATGCATTGATAATTAGTTAGGGTGTGGAAACATGTTTTATAAACCACTTTCTGATACATTAAGGATATTTTGTGAGCTAATCTAAAGTGAGGACATTCTATGCCTTTCAACACATTTACAAATGAGTTGTAAAGGTTACTTTTACGTTCATTCATTTAGCAGACAATTGTATCCATAGCAACTTACACATGCCAGTTAAATTAAAGGCCAATGGCACAACAGTGGAAGCCAGGAATTGAACCTTCAACTTTTCAGGCTACTGCATGTTAGCCCAGCTCCTTATGTCTATCTATTCAGATAGACCAGCTAATCAGTTAAATCACATGTGTGGAGTGCACAGGCGGATCAGTTAAATCACATATGTGGAGTGCACAGGCAGATCAGCTAATCAGTTAAATCACCTGTGTGGAGTGCACAGATAGATCAGTTAAATCACCTGTGTGGAGTGTACAGGCAGAACCAAAGATGGCAGGACTTTTACTTTCTAAAGCTGGAGTTAGAAAGCAAGTTGAAAAGCATCTCCAGGGAATGATCAAAGCCTGGGGAGTGTTCTGTGTCTGGAGCACAGCCCATTTCTCTTTTACTTCTGTCACTCATGTTCTTCTGCTATTTTCAACAACAAATATGACGCAACACCAGCATATTTAACATATTCAGTGTGGAGTGGACAGAGAGCATTCAATGTAACACTACAGTCGGACGCTCACATACAGTTAGGACCAGCTGTAATTCAGTGAGGTGAGCTCTGACAGCTGGGTAATTAATGCATCAGGGACCGCAGACCAATCAAAACATGTGTTTGTATGTGTGTGGGTGCTTACTGTATCTGTGTCTTTCTGAAAGCTTGTGTTTGTGTTGTGGTATGTTTCTTTATTATTATTGTTTTGTGAACTATAATCTGAGTTTGCTTTCTGTGTTTGTTCAGTTCTCTATACATGTGATGTGATGAATTTAGGTTGCCTTTAAATATTTTTGTATTAAGGTTTTCCCAGTATGTGTATTTATGTGTTCAAGGTTTTCTTCTTTTAGTAAATGTGTTGATCCACATTGGGCATGGAATTGGACTGAGAGTAATGATAAAGTTCTGACATTTACTCCTTTTTTAAAGCCACCAGTAGTACAGCTAGTGCATTCTACTGGAATGGATTAAGAATGTACATCAGTTCCATCTGGGTGCTAGTACTTTGCTCTATTTATTAAATTGTATGGAGACTTTTGCAGTCAGTGAAGTAGTTTGTTATTTTTTGGTTTGTTTGTTTGTTTTTTTATTTATTGAGACAAATGTTTTAGATTAAGCAATTTATAACTGAAGAGATAATTCTGTGTTGTTGTTTGTGTAATTGCCATCTTAATCCACCTTCAGAGGCAAACAAACACAGCTGTGAGGAGGCTGAAGTCAATCCAATATGAGCAGGGCTCTCACTATGTGTGTGTGTGTGTGTGTGTGTGTGTGTGTGTTCTTGTTTGAGACTTAAAGCTTAAATTGTCTGTAATCCCAATACCTGGCCCCTTGTCAGGAGTGTTTCCACCCAGTCTGGTATTAATTAAGCCTTGGTGAATATCAATAGCATAATGAAGAGCCAGAGCATAGACACCTGTACCACACAACTCTAGCCCCGCCCAAAGGCTCCTGTTTGTCAACTGTCCTTTTTCCACTGACGCAGTTGTTGCTGGTTCAGAGTCAGTGCTTGTGCCAGTTCGGTGTTGGTTCTAAATTCCCACTTTTGAAAAAACACCTTATTTCTCCATGGACTGAGATACAGATACTGCATACTGCAAACTGCAAACGAGCAGAGCATTTAACTACATTATAGCTTTATCCTAAAGTTAAAACATTAGTTAGCGAACGCAAGCAGACACAATGTTGTAGCCTACAAATTAAATGTGAGGGTGATGTTAAGTTGGTAATGAGACATTTGTATCCCAAAACAACCAGCAGAAATGGAGACGGTAGTGGTGGAGAAATGGGGATGGTAGTGATGGAGACGGTAGTGGTGGAGACGGTAGTGGTAGAGAGATGGAGACGATAGTGATGGAGACGGTAGTGGTGGAGACGGTAGTGATGGAGACGGTAGTGGTGGAGACGGTAGTGGTGGAGACGGTAGTGGTGGAGAGATGGAGACGATAGTGGTGGAGAGATGGAGACGGTAGTGGTGGAGATATGGAGACGGTAGTGGTGGAGACGGTAGTCGTGGAGACGGTAGTGGTAGAGAGATGGAGACGGTAGTGATGGAGACGGTAGTGGTGGAGAGATGGAGACGGTAGTGGTGGAGATATGGAGACGGTAGTGGTGGAGGAATGGAGACGGTAGTCGTGGAGACGGTAGTGGTGGAGGAATGGAGATGGTAGTGGTGGAGAAATGTGGAGCACAAAGAGCTTTATGACGAGAGGGTTTCACCGTATCACTGGTAAAACTGGACCTAAATGTTTTGGTCAGTGTGTGTATTTATTGCAGTCACTTGAAAAACTAGCTTGTTAGCCAACATTAACTTTTGATTAGCACCCGTTGTTATGGCTTTGC
>NC_055976.1:24137886-24185386 GCF_018492685.1 Alosa sapidissima | reverse complement strand
CACGTATGTGATGCCTACTCTGCTCTCCTGGGTGGAGCCCTCCATTACTGGCCCTCCGTATCGACTCCAGGCCTGGGGTAGGGAACACACTGCCGGGAGATATGTCTTCTTGGGGTATCAATGTAGATAGGTGTGTTTTTGTGTGTGCGTGTGTGTGTGCGTGTGTGCGTGTGCGTGTGTGCGTGTGTGTGTGTGCGTGCATGTGTGTGTGTTGTGTGAGATATTTTGCAGTTCTGTATTGACATGCATGGAAGGGCTTGTATGCCGTACGCAAGCAAAATGTGAAATGTAATCTCTGCTGCAGTTAAATATTGACATGACATGAATGGAACTACTGTCACACTGCATGGGAGCAAACATGTACACACAGTCCCACATAACACACGCAAACATGTACACACAGTCCCACATAACACACGGAAATATGTGGCAACAAACTTAATAACTATTGCAATTACTCACACGGAATTACTATCATGCTGTGTGTTTTAAATAATAAAAATAGAGATGAAGACTCAATTATGCACACGGAATTAGGTACTATCATGGTAACAGTCCAGTGTGTCCAGCATGTAACATCTGCACACAACAATCAAGATCCACACCAACAACCCTGACACACACTCATTTGATATGACACGTAGGTCTATTGGCACAGTGCAGTGCTGTTTGTGTCTGTGAATGTGTGTTTGTCTGTGTGTTGCATAATATGTAAGTCTGTGTGTGTGTGTGTGTGTGTGTGTGTGTGTGTGTGTGTGAGTGTGTTTGTTTGTTTGTTTGTTTGTCTGAGTGAGTGAGTGTGTGTGTGTGTGTGTTTGTTTGTCTGAGTGAGTGTGTGTGTGTGTGTGTGTGTGTGTGTGTGTGTGTGTGTGTGTGTGTGATTGTGCAGGCTTGGAGCTGTGGAAGAGTTATACGGATTATAGGGAGCCAGAGGCAGCCAAGCGTTTCCTTATTTCCAACCTCAAACTTCATTCGAGAAAAAGCCCTGAAAATCCCCCTCCGCGAGTACACCGCACTCCGAGAGAGAGAGAGAGAGAGAGAAAGAGAGAGATAGAGAGAGACTACGGATCTGACTCCCAAAATCATCTTAGCGGTATAGTCTCCCTGAAAAAAAATAGTTGTAATGCAAAATGAGATTTGCAATATGTCTTTATGCCTTGCTGAAGTCACAGAACCAAAGGTGTCAGACATCGGTAAGAGGACTCCATGATTGCATTAGCCTCGTAGTGAAACACTCGTTGTGACTGCAGCGAGCTGTCTTACATCCTAGTAACTCTGAGCACTTAAATGTGTATGTGTAGGAGTGGGCTAGGGAACATGTGTAGCAAACTCACCCACAAATGGGTGAAATATAATGATACATTCCACAAAGTGATATACTGAAATATATAGTTTTGCCTCGAAAGCAACATGTTGAAGCTCTTAATACTGCTAAAAACAGATAAAGATAAAGGATTTTATGTAACATGTTACTTTGTGTGTGCTTACAATCTGTACACTGTAACCTTACTTTACATTATTATAACTGTTTTATAACTGAAGAGTTATATATGTTTATGGCAGGTATAGCATAAGGCCCTCTGAATGTGGTCTAGACTCTCTGGCTTGTAATTATAATGCAGAAAGGATGCTTATAAATTGTTTTTGTTCATGCAATAAAGAGGAAGAAAGAGTAGCAGGAAATCCATTCCATCAGGCCTTCTCAGTCAATCACAAAGTTTAGGGCACAAATGAAAAACACTCAAACTCGACTCAAACTGACATTACACCAATCAGCGATCTAAATGAATTTAGAACAGAAGCAAGTCTGGGGTATAATTAAAACTTGATTAGAAAGGGGAAAAAATACCAAACAGTGCCCTGATGAAGTGAAAGTTAAGCCCATCTTGACACTTTGCATTCGCTGAACCTCTCTGGCTCGGAGCTGAATATAAATATTCAGCGGAGAAATGGCTTTGGCAATTTCTTTTGTTTCTATTAATTTCCGAGCCCTCTGTGTGTGCCCAGCGTGAAACCAAGCTTATCAGATCCCCATGTTATTTCCCATTTAGTCCTGTCAAGGAAATATACTTATGAGTCTTTGAAAGAAATAGCACTGAATTCGAAATGTAGCCGAGGGGAATTGTTCTCTTCCCTGGGGACTCTTCGGGTGTGTGTGCACAGAAAAGGGGTGTGGCGATGACTGATGACACACACAGCAAGTGTGGGCACATAGTATGATTCTTACCTCAGGAATCTAAGAAGTATTGCCCACCACATGGTCACACACACATATACTGCACACACACACACACACACACACAAACCCACCAGCATCTCTCGGACTTGTTCACCTTGTAAACCTGACTGAGAAAGAGATACTATGACTAGCTTTATCTGAGTGTGTAGGCATGTGTGTGTATGTGTGTATGTGTGTGTGTGTGTGTGTGTGTGTGTGTGTGTGTGTGTGTGTGTGTGTGTGTGTGCATGTTTATCTGAGTGTGTGGGCATGTATGTGTGTGTGCGTGTGTGTGTGTGCGTGTGTGTGTGTGTGTGTGCATGTTTATCTGAGTGTGTGGGCATGTATGTGTGTGTGCGTGTGTGTGCGTGTGTGTGTGTGTGTTTGTGTGTACAAGTAAAAGGATAGGGCATTACTAAGACTAACTAACAATGTTTATGGGGCGGTGGTAGTGTAGTGGTTAAGGAGCTGGGCTAGCGTGCAGTAGCCTGAAGGTTGTGGGTTCAATTCCCGGCTTCCACCGCTGTGCCCTTGAGCAAGGCACTTAACCCCAAGTTGCTCCGGGGACAATGTGATCCCTTGTAATAGCTGACATATGTAAGTCACTTTGGTCAAGAAGTGTCTGCTAAATGTAATGTAATGTTTACACTTCAGCAACAAATGCAGTTCACAATGTTCTGGACACAAAGATGAGCATTTCCAATGTTAAACACTCCTTTGCTGCTAGTATTCACAGTTTTTAAAAGCGGGAGCAGGGTGCAGTGTTTTCTATTTCGGTGTGTGTGGTATTTGTGTGTGTGTGTGTGTGTGTGTGTGTTATTTGTGTGTGTGTGTGTGCTATTCTCTCTCCCAGCCCTGGCCCTCCTGCTGCCCCGGCTGCTGGTCAGACTCCCCAGCCGCCTGGATGATCACACCCAGACAGGCAGTCGGAGTTGGGGCCACGGATGGAGGGAGAGAGAGGGGCTGGAGCTTCAGACTGCAACAGCAGCAGCAGGAGGAGGAGGAGGAGGAGGAGGTGGAGGGGGAGGAGGAGGGGGAGGGGGGCTGGAGCTTCAGACTGCAACAGCAGCAGCAGGAGGAGGAGGAGGAGGTGGAGGGGGAGGTGGAGGGGGAGGAGGAGGAGGAGGGGGAGGTGCTTGGTATTCTGTGCACTGCCTGTACACACACAGCCAGATATAAGGGCAATGGAGGAGGCCCTCTATCAGCAGTGCTGAACCTCAGCAGGACGTACTCACATGGGGGAGAGAGAGAAGGAGAGAGAAGGGTAGAGGTGGAGGGAGGAGAGAGAGAGGAGGTTGGAGGGAAGGAGAGGTGCGTAGAGAGAAGGACAAGTGAGGAGGTGAAGAGAAGAGAGCTAAAGAGGGGGAAGAGGAGAGGACAAGAGAGAGGGGAGGAGGAGAGGTGGAGGCTTGGAGGATGGATAAGAGGAGGGAAACATTGGGAAATGAGGGGGAAAGAGAGGTTGAAGAGGGGAGATGAGAGGGAGGAGTGGAGAGAAAAGATAGAGGGAGAGAGAGAGAAAGGGGAAGTAGAACTCAAAGGACATAAGTGGCAGGAGAAAGGGCTGCAAGGTAAAGGTGATCACAGTTCACTGGCAACCAGGAGGAGGCGGTCAACGAGAATGAGAACGATTTGTCCAAATTACAGATGCAGAGATGCCGTAATGGCCGCCACAGTTGACCCCAGCCTTTTTACGATGGCCAGCCTCTCCCGGCCCCTACTGTGAGACTCTGGCGCGCCGAGGGAGGGACGCAAGTGGACCTGGGAGGAAGGAATTGGTTTAGCGCGCCACAGACGCTCAGGCGGGGATTGCTTGTGCATCTGACATTTGAGAAATACCAGCGCAGCCACCTCAGGTCATTCGTTACCCACAGACAGCCGCTTTGTTTCAAACAACTTCATGCTGTCTGTCTCCTAAGAAACTTTATCAACAAAGGCTTTTCAGCAGAGCAGTCCATCTTTGTTACGGTTAGGGGCACACACTGATTTAGTTGTACTGATGTCTATTCAATCTGTGTGTGGATTATTATGTTAGACTTTGTTGGTTTTTGTGACCTGTTGACAAGCATTGATTCGGCTGTAGCAGCATATAAAATTACATTCTGGAGGTCTGGCAAGAGGGCATGAAGTGGCATGTACATCACATAATGGATTGTGAATGTGCATTGGTAGCATACTGATTAGGAAAGCCATGAAAATCAGTGCACTAGTTATTTGTCTATTCTATGTAGTAGTTATGTACTAGTTTGTAGTTTGTAGTTTATAGTTTGTAGTTTGTACTTGTGTAGTTGTGTATTAGTTATTTGTGTCAGTCAGTCGAGCAGCCCGAATCATTTGATTCTCTTCTGAAAAGCATATACACAAGTGTGAGTGAGGGTGAGTGAATGCATGTTTATGTGTGTATACGCATGTGTGTGTGTGTGTGTGTGTGTGTGTACATATACAGACCGCAGCACATTTTTCTGATGTCGTCCTACGGTAACTTGCTGAGTGACATTCAAATAAGTTGACGGTCATATTCAAATTTGCAGTGGTCTCTTAATTTTGAATATGACCGTCAACTCATTCGAATGTCACTCAGCAACCATAGGATGACATCAGAAAAATGTGCAGTGGTCTCTTAATGTCTCCAGAGCTGTATATGTTTATTTGGTTGACTGTGTTTAACGTACACACAGTGTACTCACATTAACTGAGGAGAAGGTGCTCACGATTGGCCTGCTCTGTCAGGAGAGAGGTCGGGGCATCACGTTGCCGGGGGCGACGGAAAAGTGACAGCGTCCGCCTGCTGGTGTCACACTCGTTCTCCGCCCGCCGTGCGCCACCCAAAGCTGGCAGGGTGGCACCTCCATCCGTTCCGCCCCAGCGTTCCTGTCAGACGGACGGGCAAACCGCAGATACATTTTTTGTTACGTGTGCTAGGTTATCATTTTAATTTCAGGGATGGAAGACGATTTATATGATGGCGTCTGTTTTTGACAAGAGCCCCAACCATCCCCATGCAGAGGCAGAAGACTATCCAGTCTTTTTCCCTCTCTCTCTCTCTCTCTCTCTCTCTCTCTCTCTCTCTCTCTCTCTCTCTATCCAACACTCTCTCTCTCTCTCTCTCTCCCCCCCCTCCCTCCCTCCCTCTCTCTCTCTCTCTCTCTCTCTCTCTATCTCTCCCCCCCCCTCCCTCCCTCCCTCTCTCTCTCTCTCTCTATCCAACACTCTCTCTGCATCAGACAACTGCCCAGCCCCTTTGTTCCTTTATTATATGTCTCAAAAACAAGGAAGAAGCCTTTGTTTCATTACTGTGGCACGCATGATGCGAGATTCTGCTGCTGCTAATATGTTTTGACACGGCATTTCATTTGCTGTTTCATCGGCTCGATTTGATCTGATGCCAAGCGCCTTCATTAAGTCGCCAGCAAGCGAGCGAGAGAGAGAGCGGAGGGCTGGCGGTCGGTTGGACGAGCGGGTGGGGGCCCCTCTTATCGGTCGGCTATTAAGACGCATCAGACTCCACACCCCCACGGGGTAATTGGGTGTTTGCGGCCACTGTCTATCTCTCATAGATACATGTAATTTACTGGTGTCTAGGCGCTCTTACCCTAATGAACAGGCCGCCTGCTCACCATGCGGGAGAGAGAAAGGGGACTGCGATAAGCATGCAATAAAAATTGCATCCTTGAGCTCGGTCGTGCATTGCTTTCTCTCTCTCTCTCTCTCTCTCTCTCTCTCTCTCTCTCTCTCTCTTGCTGTTCACACCATTTTGATCCCACGTACCTTGGCCGCTGTGCTTTGGCACATCCCATTCCTCCGCCATCTCTGGCTGGTTAAGTCTTTCTCTCTTTTATGATATCTCTTTGTTCTGTCCATCTCTCTCCTTTACCTCTTCTCTCCTTTATTCCCTCTCTCTTCATCACCACCCTTAGTCTCTCATTCACTTTCTTTGTATTGCATCGCCCCCTCACTACCTCTTCCTCTTTCATTCCTTTCATCTCTTTATCTCTCTGTCACCCCTTCTTCTTCTCTATAGTCTATCTTTCTATCTAATCCCCCTCCTTTTTCCCTCTCTCTCTCACTCTCTCTCTCACTCTCTCTCTCTCATTCTTTGTCTCACTCACTCTTTGATTCCTCTGCTCTACATGGAGGGCCTCTATAAGGATCCAGTCTGTCTAGGCAGGTGTGGTTCCATTGGTTCCCTGCTTAGCGTTGTTCTCTATGGTGTGCTCTCGGCTGTGGTTCCATTGGTTCCCTGCTTAGCGTTGTTCTCTATGGTGTACTCTCGGCTGTGGTTCCATTGGTTCCCTGTTGTTCTCTATGGTGTGCTCTCGGCTGTGGTTCCATTGGTTCCCTGCTTAGCACTGTTCTCTATGGTGTGCTCTCGGCTGTGGTTCCATTGGTTCCCTGCTTAGCGTTGTTCTCTATGGTGTGCTCTCGGCTGTGGTTCCATTGGTTCCTGCGTTGTTCTCTATGGTGTGCTCTCGGCTGTGGTTCCATTGGTTCCTTGCTTAGCGCTGTTCTCTATGGTGTGCTCTCGGCTGTGGTTCCATTGGTTCCTGCGTTGTTCTCTATGGTGTGCTCTCGGCTGTGGTTCCATTGGTTCCCTGCTTAGCGCTGTTCTCTATGGTGTGCTCTCGGCTGTGGTTCCATTGGTTCCCTGCTTAGCGCTGTTCTCTATGGTGTGCTCTCGGCTGTGGTTCCATTGGTTCCTGCGTTGTTCTCTATGGTGTGCTCTCGGCTGGCGGTACAGGCAGCACAAGGGTAATGGCACATGGCGAAGGATGCAGTCCAGCGCTGCTCATCAGGACCAACTCCCTGAAACATGCTCCAGAGACCAGACGAGACCAGACAAAAACAGACGAGACTGTGAGCATGTCAGCAAATAAAACAGAGAGAAAGAGAAAGACAGAGAGAGAGAGAGAGAGAGAGAGAGGAAATAGGATAATGAGGAAAAAGTAGTGGAAAGCAGAGGGGAAAAGATCAGACTAAAGACAGAGAGAAAGTTAAGAGAGAGAGAGAGAAACTCAAAAAGAGAAGTGAGAGGAGACTTAGTTGTGAGGATAGAAGTCTGGCAGGTGGTCCTCAGACTCCGACTAGGCAACCGAGGAGTCTCTGGTTCAGCAGTTAGTCACGCCAACTCCATCTGCAGGAGCAAGAAACAAAGAATAAATCTTAATGAGACAGCACTCTTATGAACTAAAAACCTCATCATGCACCATCTCCCCATAGTTTACACAGAACCACAAAGGCGCTGAAGTGATGGATGTGTTTTTGTTGATTTTTGCTGACAACATCAAAGAGTCATACAATTTGGCCATAGATCATAGCAAATGTGTGTGTGCCATTTTTTTTCTTCTGTGTGTGTCCAGCAGAAGCTAGTTAACATCCCAATTCAAAAATGCCAGCGCTGTAGAGGGCATGCATTACTAGGAGGGTAAGAGAGCCAATGGCTTTGGAGGCAATGCCATGCTCACTGCCTGGCAGGGGTTTTCATACGCCATGCCCAGTGCCCAGCAAAAGTGGCACGTCAACAAAGAAAGACTTTCAACGAGAGTTTGAACACAACACACAAACACAAACTCACAAACCTAGGAGCGGAAACAAAAGAATACTACACATAGACACCGTCATGTACACACGCACACACACACACACACACACACACACACACACACACACACACACACACCATCACGCATACACAATCAGCTGAAAAGACACTGCAGTTGGCATCCTTGGTCAATATTTATAGTGAGTGGGGGAGCACATGAGTCTCTTGTGTCCTCCCCAAGGTCTGTTCATGGAGCTTAATCAATAGGAGCTTTTACAGGGGGGAGTGATATCTAGTTATTACATGGCTGAGCAGAACCTCTTAGCCTTATCCTCTTATCATTAAACCGCTGGCCAACGACCTGTTTGACACCCTCATGCACATACCAAACGACCGCATGCACATGCTCGCACACACACACACACACACACACACACACACACACGCACACACAACACTTAAGCTTGTCCCCAGTAAAACAATGTGACAGTGAGCCTGTCTAATCGATCCCTTGACACTAACAGCACAGACCACACACACAAACACAAACATACAAAGATACACACACACACACACACACACACACACACACACACACAGACACACAATAGGCCCTCAGGGGCAAGGCAGAAGATGAGAGCTAACAATGATAACAATGAAGGACAGTCATAGCCACAACCAATTTCTACACTGTACATGTACACATTCTTTCGTTTGATCCCTTATCTCTAAATTCTTCACTCTTCTCCCTTCCTTTTCTTTTCTAAATTGTCCTACTCCCTCCTCTCTGCCTCTCTGCCTCTCTCTCTCTCTCTCTCTCTCTCTCTCTCTCTCTCTCTGTTTGTAATGGAGGCTTGTACATAGATACCATCCAATTACCATGTCTGTTGTTTGTGTTCAGCAAGTGCACTCCCCTCTGAACCTCTGGTTTCATAATTATACATATCAAGTGCGCACGTTTGGCTATTAATTACCCATAAGTAGGAGTTGCTGCCACAGTACGCAACACACCACGCCACTGAAGGACATCAGGCCCCAGCAGACCACAATGACCAACCAGATGGAGAGAGAGAGAGAGAGTGAGTAAGAGAGAGAGAGAGAGAGAGAGAGAGAGAGAGAGAGAGAGAAAGAGAGTAGGTAAGAGAGTGAGTGAGTGAGTGAGTGAGTGAGTGCATGAGAGAGAGAGAGTGACAGAGGGAGAAAAAGAGAGGGAGATAGAGAGAAATGGAGAGAGAGAGGGATAGAGAGAGATGAAGAGAGAGGGAGAGAGAGAGATGGAGAGTCCAGGAAGAGCGTCACAGGTGAGAGGGATGGAGGGAATATGAGTGGGTGGAGAAAGACAAGAAAAAGAAAAAAGGAAAGAAAAATGGCCCCTGGGAGAGAAGCGCAGAGAGATGGACGAGAGGAAAAAAAAGATTGATGGAGAGAAGATGAGAGGAGACATAGAAACAGAGAAGAAACAAGATGAGCAGGTAACAGTGATGGATGGAGAAGAGTGAGGAATAGAGAGAGAGAGAGAGAGAGAGAGAGAGAGAGAGAGAGAGAGAGAGAGAGAGAGAGAGAGAGAGAGAGAGAGGGGGGGGGGGGATATTAGAAAAGAGGAGAATAACGAGTGTGGGGAGGAACAGGCAGAAATGTCTTGGTAATAAAACAAATGTGCACTGTCATCAGTCAGAGGAGCTAATAGAGATTGGCATTAAAACGGATAGATACAAGAACAGAAGAGAGGGAGAGAGGGGCATTAAAACAGATAGATAGACAAGAACAGAAGAGAGGGAGAGAGGGGCATTAAAACGGATAGATACAAGAACAGAAGAGAGGGAGAGAGGGGCATTAAAACGGATAGATAGACAAGAACAGAAGAGAGGGAAAGAGGGGCAGATGGACAGAAACTTCAAAATAGTGAAAGAAAGAAAATATGTGAACAAAAAATATGAGAATTCTAAAATGAGAGAAATACACATATGGCGGAGGGCAGATAGACAGATAGACAGAGAGGGAAGAGAGAAAGAGAGAGAGAAATAGAGAGAGAGAGAGAGAGAGAGAGAGAGAGAGAGAGAGAGAGAGAGAGAGAAAGTAAGAGAATGTGAAAAACAGAGGTGTGGAGCCTGGAGAGCAGGCGTCCCAGCAGACCGTGCGGCTGCCGGCCTCCCTGTGAGCTGAGTGGCTGCAGAGCATCCCCCAGCCCGCGGCCTCATCACCATCGGCTCCTGAAGGAGACGGAGGACATGATTGCATTCATAATAGCTGGATGAGTCACAGCAGCCAAGCCTTGGCAGCAGCCCTCAGACGCATGCACATGCAGGGTGGGTGGGGGGGAGGCTGCCGTGTCGAAACACTCAGCTCACCTTGGTTTAAGAAACAAAAGGGCGACGTGTCACTCGGGTTTAGGTTTAGATCAAATGTTCTGTGAAGATTTGGGTAATTTCTACTGCAACTCACATGTGAATCTCCCTGCATTGTGGTGAATCTTAAGCGTTCACATTAGGCTTTATGCAATGAAATGTTATTTGTGTGTGCAAATGTGCACGACTTTCTACTCCCCTTCAACTTATGTGTGAAGATCAGGGTTTGACCACTCATGTTGTCCACTCCGAATGTTTGGTGTTGGTTGAAGTTACACCCACACAGACTTAGTGAAGTCTCCCTGCTGTGTGAATTGCCGCGACTGAAGAGACTGTTTTGTTTCCGTGCTGTGCTGGGTATTGACGCCCTCGGCCTCCATACAAATGCATCTGTCTCAAATGAGCTGCTTTTGAATACTGAGCAGCTCTCTCATTATCTCATACCAAAACAAGAGAAAGAAAAACAGATAGTGCTGACAGATGAAGCCTCACAGGGAGCAGGAACGTGGCATCTCCAAATATTCCAAATAACCTGCAGTGGCCTCACCCTGAAACAGACTTTCATATTCCAGACAAATTGCCCTTCTGTCCTTCAACCCGAGGAGGAGCACAGTTCTGCATTGAATAGGTAGGGCATGGGCAACGTGTTCACTAAGACAGAAGAAATGCATTCTTATGGGTGGTTACACATGGACATTAGTCACGATTGAGAAACACTGAGACTGAAAAAGAGAAACAAAAGAGAGCTCATTTCTAGTCACCACTCACTGCTAACTCCTCAGGTTACTTACTCTTCCTTTGCCCCTTAAGGACCATGAGAACTCGCTGAGTCGTAACCAAAGAGAGAACGATATCCTCATACTCTTTATAGGCCGTATTATAGAGTGGGGCACAAACCTCCCCCAAGCAATCAGTCACCATTTAACACATTCGCTCAGGAGTTCAGTACGGATTGGTTGGCTTTAGAGACCTTGGTCTGCATATAACCAAGCCTGTCAATCACTCCAGCAGTCTCAATTCCAGTTCCAGAGTGTTGTGTCACAGCATCTTGACAACAGTGGGCATCCGGGATTGCTTCAGGGTAGCAGCTTCTGTTTATCCACATTCTTTTTATCCGGCTTGAATTGAAGGCCCTTGGGGCCATTCAATGTGTGTGTGTGTAAGTGAGTGTGTGAGAGAGAGAGAGATCGAGAGAAAGACAACGAGTGCACCAATTGTTCTGGCCAAGGTGCGGGCATACAAGCAGTCTCTTGGCGACTCCGTCTCTTAGCGAGTACGCCTGCATGTTTACATCGATCCTCCTGTTATTTTTCTGTATTTGTGCAAAAAAAAAGACAGAAAAAGAAAAAAAAGTATGGGAAAAAAAGAGAAAAATCCGGATGACTAAGTGAACCCTGAGCAGAGTGCTCAAGGGTGCCAGCTGTTGGTTTAGCAGGGGGGCCTGACATGTGAATTAATATGTTTATATTCCACCAATAGCCCCCTTCTGAATGGGAGTCCCGTGAATGTTGTCTGGCTGTTCAGCGGCCTCCA
Organism: Alosa sapidissima; assembly: GCF_018492685.1. Lineage (NCBI taxonomy): Eukaryota > Metazoa > Chordata > Actinopteri > Clupeiformes > Clupeidae > Alosa > Alosa sapidissima. Next base: position 24,173,751 of record NC_055976.1, on the reverse strand, counting down.
TCCGTCTTTGTCATGGTGATAATGAATATCTGGGGAGAGAGGAGCCGTTACCTTCTGTTGGGCTTCTACAGCAGTGGAGGTGGACCTCGTTATAGCTTTGAATAAGGCGAAGCGGACCATTTCAGCAGTGTCATGTTGCTTTCATCTGCTTCTTATGGTGGAGTCGTGAGCCATGCAGAGCTGAGTCGGGTGATTGCATGTCCTGTTGGTTGCGTCTGTCCATACGCACGCCAGGAATGAAAAACTGCAGTGAATACAATACATAGCTTAGCTTACAGTGAAGCTACACCAGGCACGTAACTGAAGCATTCTGTTCGCATAGCGTCTGCTGCAACAATTAGCTGCCACTATAATCAATGGAGGTAGCTACACCAGACGTGATAGTGGCGCGTACATTCGAAAAAAATAGACCAATCATTTCAAATGAATTTTACGCGTCGCGAACGGAACGCTTCAGTTACGCGCCTGGTGTAGCTCATACCTTAGAGATAAGAGAGACATGTCTCCGAAATAGAGATTTTTGTCTTTCATCTTCAGGACAAGAGTCAGTCGCCACAACAATACTGAATATGAATGAGTCTCCGGGATGGTAATGAAAACACGGAAGCAAGATATGGCACAGCGCAGGCCCAGATCTGGTCCACATCTGGTCCACATCCAGATCTGGTCCACCAATCAGCAGCACGCCCTCTGTTCACCCCGACACGCACCGCACCACCTGGAGAGATGGAGAGGTGGAGAGATGGAGAGGTGGAGAGATGGAGAGGTTGAGAGATGGAGAGATGGAGAGATAGAGAGGTTGAGAGGTGGAGAGATGGAGAGGTTGAAAGATGGAGAGGTGGAGAGATGAAGAGGTGTCGGATGCGGACAGAGGGTCATGTTTTTCCACATGATCAGCGCTTAGAGAAAGGTCAGGAGGTCACACATGCCGTCCACAGGGGTTCTGAGGATGCCAGACCCTGCGCCTGGCATCTGAGGGCGGGTGTGTTCCGCTGTGGTTTTTTTCCTGGTGTTTTGGTGTAGGCAGCCATTTTGTGGTAGTCGAATTCACACAGCAAGCCAAATTCCCTTTATAGACACACACACTCACACACAACTATACACCCACCCAGGGTGCGATTTGTGTAAAAACCAGAGGGGGGGATGATTTTGAATAAGTTTGTAAACCCCCCCTCCCCCCCCAAAAAAAAAAAATGAACTAACAATTCATAGCCTAGTAATGTCATGGCTAATAATACCCTATATTATTTTTGCCACCTTTGTAACATTTTAGTTTTAGTTTACCGTGGTGTATGACTTTAAACAGCGAGTGTGCTTGGTATGATGATCAGCTCCTCTAATGCAGGGTAGGACTACGTTTTGACAAGCATACAAATTCACCTTGTTCTTGCCCCATCTGAAATGACTTCTCTACTTTTGCTGCCTCCATCCTTTCTGTATTTGTTGTGTAAAAAAACGTTGTATATGATGGCACTGAAGTCTTAGTGAATTGGCTAACAGTGTTAGTTGGTAACCAAATAGCCTACACATTATGCTACACACTGCGTAGGCTACGTGCATTCTCTCTCCTGCTGATTTGCGTTCAGTAGCCAAGTGCGTAATATTGCAAAAGTAACAAAAAAAAAAATGTGTTTATTGTAGCCTACAGAAAATAAATAGCCTATCATACTGTCAGTTAATTGCCTACAATGCAGTGAAGAGTTTGGAGAGTAAAGTTATAGGGCAACTTGAAGTTTTATGAAAATAATTTACGAACCAGAACATAAAGACCATGAAGCTTCTATTTCTTGCAGCTGTTAAAACACCCGCTAGATAGTTTAAATACCCACCAACATTCGTTTTTGCAGTACAGATTATTTCTAAAAGTTATTTGTCTACTACTGGCTGATTTATCAAACGAGTGCTTTCTCGTTTGTCCTCCACAAACTACAGGTGTTTCGGTAGAGAGCCATTGAATAAGCGATGCCAAGCAATTACTGTAACACTTTTTGTGACATTCAGCAAATATCTCCTCATTTAATGTAAGTTCCTTCGGACAATAGGCCTACGTTCTACTCTACGTGCAGTTGTCCTCCATCTCAGTTGCATCAGTTTTCTCATTTTGAAGGTTCTAAAACATTATTATGCTTCACTGAATCCTTCTCGTTTTCTTTCATTTGTCCTGCTAACTTTTCCATTGAACCCAGCCATTTATGATGGATTACACACTCGACATTCTGAAATGTCCTGCACGATCAAGGCCAAATTAAGTTATTACGCAGCCACTGTGTCAGCAGCATGAGTGGTGACGGTGCGTTTCTGATGTCAGATTATTATGTAGGCTAGCCTACTAGACTGTTCTCACGTTGCAGCGCTTTACTTATATGAAGTAGCATTAATCAATATGAGGGGCAGATGGGGATAAATGTTGTCCCCCCCGACGATAAAAATAATTTAGCAGAGGTAGGGATAGGAAAACCAGAGGGGGGGAAATCCTCACCATCCCCCCCTACAAATCGCACCCTGCACCCACCTACTCTTCCATACAGACACATACACACACACACACACATCCACACTGTGTATCTATCTACCTACTCTTCCATACACACATACCTATATTTACACACACACACTGTACATTCAAACACACACACACAGACACACACCCAGAGACACACACACACAGGTTTACGACTCGCCCTGATAAATGAGGGGAGAGATGCCAATAAACAGAGGAGTGTGAGCGATGGGCTGAGTCAGCACCCAGAAACAGCAGCCAGGTCAACAGCTCTCCTCACAGGCCTCTAATGCATGCACTTATTAACAGCATCCAGTATGCACACACGCACACACACGCACAGATACACACACATACAGTATACGCAACACACACACACACACGTACACACTCACACATACACACACACATAATCGTAGAGGTGGGTAAGCTCACAGCTCACATGCAATGACTTGCACCCACATACACCAACACAAGTGCTGTTGGTTTGTTTTTTTACTGACAAATTGAGAGAGAGAGAGAGAACAAGAGCGATAGAGAACATCTTTTGATCTCACATTCTACACACTCCACACTTACACACACACACTACTGGGTTTGATGATAGACAAGTGCTACTAAAACACACATACAATATGACATACATAAAGAAAACCACAGGTTTCCTCACAAGCATAGTTCCTCACAAGCGTGCACACACACATACACACACACAAACACACGCACATACACACTCTCTCTCTCTTCTCTCACTCTCTGAGTTTCTCATCTGCCACACCAGTATTTCTGCTTCAGTGACTTGGTGTCCCACTGGCATTGTGCCGCCACCTCTCTCTCTCTCTCTCTTTCTCCCCTTTTCTTTCTCTCTCTGTTGTGATCCCCTGCCATGCGAGTCACCCGCGTACCTCTTTCCAGACGAACAGCCATCATCTTCTCACCTGGCCTTGCGTCCTACCGACCACTCAAACCTCTCTCAGACACTGCGGCTAAGCCTCTGGGCTCAGTTGAGTCATCTGACCGCTGCAGGCCTTTACGCTGATGAGGCCGGATCCCACATCCGTTTGCAGGGTGGGTTTGCACTCAGAGGTCCCTGTTGATTATGTCAGTCGCTCTGTCAGCTTACGTTTCAGCTTCCCTTTGTTCTGGCACGCACACACACACACACACACACACAAGCGTCCCTTTGTTTACTGCTGCCGGTGTTCAGGTACAACGCATCTGCCAAATGACATTCACACAAAATTGCTAATTTAGAGCTGCTGCTGCTGAGCTAGTGCTGGATTAGTTGAGCATTATTTTGCAGTCAGACACTGACTCAAGTGAGAGAACTTTCCGCATACTCACTTCCCTGGCTAGATATTTCATTTCAAATACCTCATTTTAAATTGCCACACCCACTCAGTCTTCTCACCGATCAAATCGATCAGGGAACACAGGAGGTTGTCAGCTGGATGCGTGCCAGCTCTGGGCCAGACCTGCGCCAACTCCAGGCCAGATCTCCGTCACACCGTGCCCCTACTTCCTTGACCCTCTCCTCTGGCACGATCCCTATTGCACCATGCAGCGAGGAAGGACACGTGCAGCATGGCAAGTCACGCAACAGGTCCCTCCCCGAAAAAAAAACATCTCACTGAACTTCCCAAATTGGCACCATCTGGCCCGAGGTGGGGGGGCCATTTGTGCAGTGTCCAGTTCTGAGTGGTGAGGCGTCTCCAGGCTTGGCATGATGAAGAGGAGGCTACATAGGGATCCTTGGCCGGCGTGCCAGCCCTGAATCTCTTCTCATTTACAACACCTGAGAGGCAGTGAGCTGTCAGGCACTCTGAGAGGCGTCCAGAAAAGCCTTAAAGGTGTACCGCCACACCGGTGTGACGGGAATGTTGGAAAATGAACGTTCTAAAGAATATCTGGGTTCATTGTATTCAACATAGAATTTTAGAACCTTCAATTGTTGCGGAACGGAATCTTATGTTAGAATGTTCAAAAACCTACGGGTTAAAGCGGCCTGCAAACTCTAAAGGGGATGGCTAGCATTGTAATAACTGAGACCAGTGCATTAAGTTATTTAAATGGGAGTTTTAAAAGGCTGCTTGCATTTGGTCTCAAAATAACTCAAAGGCCCTTGCTTTCAAACGCTATATATGATTGGTAAAAGATATCGACTTAGAAGCAAGGCACACTTACTCCAGTGGAAACACATTTCCCTTCAGGGGAATTGTAGCGTAATGATAAGCATTTTTTTTTCCTTAGAAAAAATGGAGCCGCTGACTTCTATGATGATCATGCTATACGATACCAGCTGAGATCTCGAAGGATTTTTTTCTTTTTCTACGTTAACAATGTAATTAGGTTTGTTGAGACAGTTTAAAGCCCTAGGCGGGGGGTGATGGGAAATGTTGCAGCCCTGGTGTTTTGGTTCTCTGGGGAGGAGAGCTATAATAACCTACTTAAACTCTGTGACCACAGAAAAATATGCTCTCACACACGCAATGACTGCCATCAAGAATAAGCTGCAGAAGGAAATAAAAAAGAAATAAAAAACCTCCTCTGTGTACTGGTCAAAGATGCTGATAGGAATTTCCAATCCTGAGGGGGGCCTGAGATAGGCATCAGCCGCTCCCTACAGCCCTCAATCAGCCCTACAGCCCTCAATCCCTACAGTCCATTTCCCCTCTCGCCGAGCGACCGGCTCGAGGAGCGGGGGCATGGCTTGTTTGTCGCGTCGCCACCTGGGTCGGGACGAGCGAGGCAATTCCATCAGGAAGTGGGATTACGACGACTTTGGATACGTCTAATAGTGTTGCATCGGGGGGCCCCCGGTGGCGAACACAAAGCTTAGCTTGGGCACGGCACATGTGTGTACAATGGGCTTTAACTGATCGCAAGGCGGCGAATACATTTAGGGACGGAGAGGGCCCTGTCTGGAAAACACACGCAGCTGAATTAGATACGAGCTGTATGGCATATCGTTGCATATCCGCGTTGATAAAGTCAGGCCCGGAGTATGTCGGAGGGCCCGTTTGTGGCTCGTTTCGGGAGCCGCGGGACAGATTAGCTTTCTGCGCTGGCCCCTTTTCATGAATGTAACAGGATTTGGGCAGATTTGTGGATTTAACGGTGAGCTGTGCTGAAACGTATCCGCCAGGCCCTTTCATGGCACTACGACCTGGCATCGGCTCATTTTCCGCTGTGTGACGGCGCCTGAAATGTTTTGTTTTTTTATCAAGGGAATATAAAACATTTGACCCATCACAATACATTCTCTTCCAATCAAACCAGATTAGTATTTTTTTGGCTTCACCTGTTATTCACTATTTACAGATTGCAGTAATGCATTATTTTATAAGACCCTAACTGTTTAAGCTTCCAACAACTGTATATTTAAAAAATATATATATCAAAAATGCGGCATTGCTATGCCCTGCCTGACGCACATTTGCAGCATGTTTTTAGCTCTGATTGAGTCGTTGGTAATGAAGCCAGCTCAGAGCCATGTGCACTGCTCTGGTACGCTGAGTTCTTATTGGTAGGGTGTGTGTGTGTGAGGGAAGCATCCTCTCGGGGCCAATTATGTATTCAGATCCACACCTCAGTAAACAGACCCCAGTGCCAGCAGCTCTGCTCCTCTATGTGCTTTCATCCGTCTGCTTTCTGCTCCGCTCCTCTCTCCTCTCCTCCCCTCTCTCCTCTCCTCTCCTCTCTGCTCCTCTCTCCTCTCCTCTGTTCTCTCTGCTCCTCTCTGCTCCTCTCCTCTCTGCTCCTCTCTCCTCTTCTCTGTTCTCTCTGCTCCTCTCTGCTCCTCTCCTCTCTGCTCCTCTCTCCTCTTCTCTGTTCTCTCTGCTCCTCTCCTCTCTGCTCCTCTCTCCTCTCCTCTGTTCTCTCTGCTCCTCTCCTCTCTGCTCCTCTCTCCTCTCCTCTGTCCTCTCTGCTCCTCTCCTCTCTGCTCCTCTCTCCTCTTCTCTGCTCCTCTCCTCCTCTCTGCTCCTCTCCTCTCCGCCCCTCTCTCTCCTCTCCTTTCTGCTCCTCTCTCTACTCTCCTCTCTGCTCCTCTCCTCTCTGCTCCTCTCCTCTGTCTTCTCTGCTCCTCTCCTCTCTCCTCTCCTCTCTGCTCCTCTCCTCTGTCTTCTCTGCTCCTCTCCTCTCCTCTGTCTTCTCTGCTCCTCTCTCCTCTCCTCTCTCCAATCTCCTCTCTCCTGTCTGCTCAACAAAACTTGCCTCCCCTCAACTGAAACCTCCCAATTCATTTGCTATGTTCTGCTGCTGCTGCTGCTTCAGCTGGAGGACACTCCTAAGCTGCTCCCCTGAGGGAGGGATGGTTAAGTGAGGGGAGGTCGCGGAGAGCATGCGTCTCATCTGCCCTCCATTGCATCACAGCTGAAAGGCTGGTACAGAGGGGGTTGATACCGAGGCTGTGTGTTTGTGTATAGGGGGTTGATACCGAGGCTGTGTGTTTGTGTATAGGGGGGTTGATACAGAGGCTGTGTGTTTGTGTGTTTGAGTATAGGGGGTTGATACAGAGGCTGTGTGTTTGAGTATAGGGGGTTGATACCGAGGCTGTGTGTTTGAGTATAGGGGGTGGATACCGAGGCTGTGTGTTTGAGTATAGGGGGTTGATACAGAGGCTGTGTGTTTATGTGTTTGTGTATAGGGGGTTGATACCGAGGCTGTGTGTTTGAGTATAGGGGGTTGATACCGAGGCTGTGTGTTTGAGTATAGGGGGTTGATACCGAGGCTGTGTTTTTGTGTGTTTGAGTATAGGAGGTTGATACCGAGGCTGTGTGTTTGTGTGTTTGAGTATAGGGGGTTGATACAGAGGCTGTGTGTTTGTGTATAGGGGGGTTGCTTGTTTGTGTGTTTGTGTATAAGGGGGTTGTTTGTTTGTGTGTTTGTGTATAGGGGGGTTGTGTGTTTGTGTGTTTGTGTATAGGGGGGTTGTGTGTTTGAGTATAGGGGGGTTGTGTGTTTGTGTATACGGGGGCTTTGTGTTTGTGTGTTTGTGTATAGGGGGGTTGTGTGTTTGAGTGTTTGAGTATAGGGGGGTTGTGTGTTTGAGTATAGGGGGGTTGTGTGTTTGTATATAGGGGGGTTGTGTGTTTGAGTATAGGTGGGTTGTGTGTTTGTGTGTTTGTGTATAGGGGGGTTGTGTGTTTGAGTATAGGGTTGTGTGTTTGTGTATAGGTTTTTTTTTTGTGTGTTTGTGTATAGGGGGGTTGTGTGTTTGAGTGTTTGTGTATAGGGGGGTTGTGTGTTTGAGTATAGGGGGGTTGTGTGTTTGTGTATACGGGGGCTTTGTGTTTGTGTGTTTGTGTATAGGGGGGTTGTGTGTTTGAGTGTTTGAGTATAGGGGGGTTGTGTGTTTGAGTATAGGGGGGTTGTGTGTTTGTGTATAGGGGGGTTGTGTGTTTGAGTATAGGTGGGTTGTGTGTTTGTGTGTTTGTGTATAGGGGGGTTGTGTGTTTGAGTATAGGGTTGTGTGTTTGAGTATAGGGGGGTTGTGTGTTTGTGTATAGGGTTTTTTTTTGTGTGTTTGTGTATAGGGGGGTTGTGTGTTTGAGTATAGGGGGGTTGAGTGTTTGAGTATAGGGGGTTGTGTGTTTGAGTATAGGGGGGTTGAGTGTTTGAGTATAGGTGGTTGTGTGTTTGAGTATAGGGGGGTTGAGTGTTTGAGTATAGGGGGGTTGTGTGTTTGTGTGTTTGAGTATAGGGGGGTTGAGTGTTTGAGTATAGAGGGTTGCAGTGCGGTGGTGGGGGCCCTGAGAGCTGCTAGAGAGAGGATGGGGTGGGATGGGGAAGGAGCGCTGTGGTGTGGTGTGGTGGCAGGAGTCCAAAAGCTGGCTGCAAGTCATTTGCAGCAGGTCACAATGCACGCTCGCCTCTTCTCCCTTACCATCACAGCCTGGAGTGGCTGTCGCTATGGCAACGCTCCGGCATTTCTTTTTTTGGGGGGGTTTTCTTGATGCAGCCTCTCTTGTGTCTCAGCTTTGCAGAGGTCAACTCCTGCTCTAGCTTCACCTCCTTCAGACAGTGTCTCTCTCTCCCTCTCTCTCATCATGTCATTTGCCCTCCCTAACATTTTCTCTCTGTCTGATTTATGTTTGTATTGTCCAGCCCCAGCCATGATTCACAGATCAGCTGACTCTGTTCTACTATATATACCGACGTGGGGGGTCTTATTTTTTTTCGTAGGTATTTCAGATTACAGCTCTTCAGCCTTGAGGAATTTACATCTCATCTCCCCCCCCCCGCCCCACCCCCCTCTAGTTACCATGGTCACTGGCTGTGTCATCATCATCATGTAAAATATGGGCTAATGAACGCCAATCTTCTCGGGTGCTCTTGACTCCGATCAGACATGTCTCACCGGTCATCTCCCCGCTGTCCCTTGGCTCTTGAGTTCAGCAGCGTCTCCTCTTGAACTCGCGTGTGCTCATCCCGTCTCCTGGGCGCCACCTCGGAGGACCCTCTCCTGTGCCTCCCTTCCTCCCATCCAAATTGAGCTGTCTGACCCCCCTCGGCAGGAGAGTGATTGTCGGGACGGAGACCGTCATTGACGCTTTTTTGCGCGATGGGCTGCTCAGCCGCGGATATTTATGACATCGCCGTAGCACGGGGCATAAAATAACGCGGCCCAGTCAGGAGCTTGGCCACGCACGCCGGCCCTCAGACATGCCCGTCCATGCTGCCTTATGATTGACGGCTGGAGCCGCTGCGAGACATCTGGGCGCGCTGTTATTTATTTATTTTTTTTCTTTTTCTTCGTCTGTTGGGGTGAGCTTGTGTGTCTTATCAGAACATGCAAGGCTCGTCTTGACAGAGATGAACATCTCTGTGACAGGCTTGGCCCTCCTCTGGCTCCGATCTGGCCCCGGTCTGCCGACTAGGCTGCCCCCAGGCGCAGGACACTTTCAAGTGGCGCCTCAAAGCACGCCGCATGACTCACCAGACACCTCGTCTGCTTCTGGAGTGGCAGGCCGGGAGCAGTTGCCGTGACGCCCTCCGAGACGCTCCTCACCCTGCTCGCCTTCGCCGTTTGAAGGCGCCAGCGCGATGGAGGGCGTCCTCTCCTGATGCCGCCTCCTGCGTCTCCCTTCGCCACGGCGCCTAGAGCGGGCGCCTTTTAAAGCCGACGCATCTCGTCGTGTCAGCGAGAGCTCCGCTAAGTGGAGGTGATGGCTGTGGCCCCGCGGAGGCCCTGGAAGTCTTGATGTTTAAATTAAACTCTCTCCTTTTTCACTTTCTACTCGCATTCCTCTCATTTCCAGGCAAGACCAGCACACTGTAGCCATCTGAGTCAACACTTTCACTTTCAAATGGCATAATTGCTCCCAAGAATCCTTTTCTCCATGCAGCCCTGTCAGTCTCTTTCACACGCTTTCATTAATCTCCTCATTGCTCGCTCTCTCTCTCTCTCGCTCTCTCTCTCTCTCTCTTTTACTCTTCTTTCTCATCTTTCTATTCCTCTCATCTTTCCACCTCTCTCTTATCTTTACCCACCCTATATCCCCATCCTGTATGTGGGCTGGGAGAAAATAAATGACACCTGGGAACGTGTGTGTGTGTGTGTGTGTGTGTATGTGAGAGTCTATCTATCTGTCTGTGGTTGGATATGAACAGGATGCGTGTCTGTCTGTGGCTGGATATGTGTTTGTGTTTGTGTTTGTGTTTGTGTGTGTGTGTGTGTGTGTGTGTGTGTGTGTGTGTGTGTGCGTTTATATCGAACCATGACTAAATGTGAACAATGTCCAGGTGACAGATGTGCATGTTTTTTATATGAACAGTATGTAAGTTCTCAAAGGGAAAAAAGAAAGTGCTGAACAAGTGACTAACTTTCTCTCTCATGTAAACAGCTGTAGCATCAAATCATCAGAAGACAGAATGCTATTTCATCTTTATTCTTAAACTTAAACTTACACACACACACACACACAGTGTGTGCTCTATCTTCATGAGATAAAAGGCTGTTTTCACACCTAAATAAACCTTCTAAAATCTCTCTCCCCCTATATTCCCCTCCTTCTTTTGTGGTTTTCTATCCCCCTCTCTCTCTCTCCCTGCTGGTTGCCTGCTGCAGGTGAATGAGTGCGCTACAGGCAGCGGAGCTTAACCTGAGCCTGCTCCCCATCCTCCCTTCTCCTCTCAGGGGATGGCCAAGGTCCAGGATGGACACACACCAGAATGTGACAGGTAACTATCTATCTTACTTCATCACTATCACACACACACACCAGAATGTGACAAGTAACTATCTTACTTCATCACTATTGCATGTGCATGCACACACATGCACACACACACACACACATACACACACACCAAGAATGTGACAGGTAACTATCTATCTTACTTCATCACTCACTATCACACACACACACCAAAATGTGACAAGTAACTATTTTACTTCATCACTATCACGCACACGCACACACACCAGAATGTGGTAGGTAACTATCTTACTTCATCCCTATCACCAACACACACACACACGCACGCACACACACACAGACACACACACACACACACACCATAATGTGACAGGAACTATCTTACTTCATCAAGATCACACACGTAGGCACGCTCGCTCGCACTCACACACGGATAACGCTGATAGACATGACAAACTAGCTGATCACTGGTGAATCACTGGTTAAATCAGTGGTTTAATCAGAGCTGGTGTAGTCACTGTGAATTATTTTCTCTTCCAGAGAAGTCTCTTTTTTACAGTAGGCTTAACAGGATTGAGCATTATTGATTCTGTAGATTCAAGGAGAAATAAGATTATTTCTGGGTAGGCATGTGTATGCATTCCTGTGTCTGAGGTCATGTATGCGCGTGCATAAGTATATTTGAATATTTGATTTGTACGTGTGTGTGTGTTGGGTATGTAATGTGTGTGTTTGTGTGTGCGTGTGCATATGTGTTGGATATTTAATGTGTTTCTGTGTGTGTGTGTGTGCATATGTGTTGGGTATTTAATATGTGTGTGTGTGTGTGTGTTTGTGCATATGTGTTGGGTATTTAATATACGTGTGTGTGTGTGTGTGCATTTGTGTTGGGTATTTAATGTGTGTGTGTGTGCATTTGTGTTGGGTATTTAATGTGTGTGTGTGTGTGTGTGTGTGTGTGCATTTGTGTTGGGTATTTAATGTGTGTGTGTGTGTGTGTGTGTGTGTGTGTGTGTGCATCAGCCCTGCGATGTTAGAGGAGAGCCGTGATGGAGTGAACAACGCTAGCCTGACAGCCGGCTCAGCTCGACAGGTCTACGTTCAGCGTCACCACACACACGGTTTCGGATTCATCGCAGGCAGCGAACGACCCGTCGTTGTACGCTCCATCTCAGCAGGTGTGTGTGTGTGTGTGTGTGTGTGTGTGTGTGTGTGTGTGTGTGTGTGTGTGTGTGTGTGTGTGTGTGTGTGTGTGCGCACGCGCGTGTGTATAAGAACGAGAGTAGAATTTTTAATATTTTCTTTAAATGTAATTTTAATGGGTGTTTATATAGGTTTGCAACCTATATATGTGTGTGTGTGTGTGTATGATCGGTCGAGTGTATATTTATATGTGTCTATGTATATGCATTGGTATGCATCACTGTTGTCGTTACACCCAACTGTACACGTGTGTGTGTGTGTGTGTCTCGTATGTGTGTGCATACCCCCTCCCTCCCCAGACGGCCCTTCAGACGGAAAACTCCTACCGGGGGATCAGATCTTGGCCATCAACGGCGAGCCGGTTCACGACGCTGCCAGGGAAAGAGTCATAGACCTTGTAAGGTAACATCCTTTACTGCCACTGAGGGAAGGGAGTGGGTGAGGGCGAGGTGGGCAGAGGATGGGGTTTGTGGGATGGGCACATAGCCAAACATCATGCCCAGGGGCAGTCCATCTTCCTTCCATACTCCATACCCAATGACCATAAGTCAAGTAAGCACGCCTTCCTTCAGACAGCACTGAGGGTGTCTCCCCTGTTTTGTTGATGTCTGAGTCTTTAATTAGTAATGAGTGAATAAAAACAGACTGCTCTAAAATGCTGATGGCGATCCCATGTATGGGGAACTGTGTGTTTTCTTAATTTTGGGGTGTGTGTGCAGCGAGTTTTAAGTCCACTCACTCACTACAACACTCAAACACACACACACACACACACACACACACACACACACACACACACACACACACATGTCTCTGTCTCCTCTTCTCCTCCAGACGGTGTAAAGACTCTATAGTGCTCACGGTTATCCAGCCTCAGCAGGTAAGAAGTGGACATCTGGAAAGTGTAACCATTGTTTACATGCAGTAGGCGTTGTACTAAGCAGTATACATAACTGTAGCTATTCACCACCTGCACTAAGATTTAGGCTAAACAGCGAAACATGACTCAGCTAAATGGCTTCATATGCTAAACATGACTCAGCTAAGTGACTTTAGAGTCTAGTTAATGCATATAAAAATACTGCTGGTACACTGGGCCAGCTGTGTGGTAATTCTGAATGTAATACTGAATGTTTTGTTTAATATTCTCAATTGAGTCATCCAATAAAAATAATAGTTTCCCAATCCCTTTTATTAGAGTGAGTTTACTGTAGAAATGGCTTTAAAAAAATTGAGTTTGTTCAATGCATCTGTGTACTCCAAATCTTTTAAACGTCCTTTTTCATTTTCAAAAAGCAAATGAAATGAAATGTGTTTTTGCTCTGATCTCTCTCCCTCTCTCTTTGTAGTCTCCTAAATCTGCCTTCATAAGTGCAGCCAAGAAAGCACGCCTGCGAACCAACCCCCCAAAAGTGCGCTTTTCTGAGCAAGTGTCAATCAGCGACCCAGACTCAGTATGTCTTCCTGTCTGCTACACACACACACACACACACACACACACACACACACACACACACACACACACAGGGGTGGGTAGTTACAAGTAACGCACATGAGTAAAAACATTTTTTCGAGGAACGGCAACTTTCCATATTCCTTTTTCGAAACAGCACTTATACTTTTACTCTAGTACATTTTTGAGTAAGTAATCTACTCTTTACCCCACTGCATTTTCAATTGCCTTTCGTTACAAGTACAAGTTTAATATCGGAGGACAAAGCGCACCCCTCCCTCGGTGCACAACGGCGTGGGAGAAAAGAAATAGGGCTTCAGAATGCATTGTTACGTTGCCCCGTGATTATAAAAGTATTCTATATGTAGATATGTAGCCTACAGTATGTAGAATCAGACCATGTTGTAGCCTACTACATGGAAGTAGATGTTCTATATATCTAACAGCTCAGTTAAGGCAATGACGTCCTGACAGCTGTATCGATGAGACTAGAGGTATGAAACGACACGGAAACTTTCACCTATATTAATTTCTGGCCAGGATCGTTCAACAATCACATTGGACTAAGGAAGTAGGCCTACAACTTCATTCACAAGCAAAGCAAATGCACTGGAAATCAAGCACAGAAGTTAGAAAAACCTAGCATTTGTTTATGTAGCCTCAATGTTGTCAGTGCAGGACGTGACAGAGACGGTCGGCTGGGAAAAAAGATACTCTGTCGCTCTGTCCGAGTGGACATGCCTAGGCTATGTAGCCTAAATATAGGTGTACCCATAATATAGCTATTGTTTTTAGGTTACATTGTCTGTATGGTGACGTTATAACCAGACTTAGCAATGCCAAGCAGAAGAATCAGCTGGCAATGGATTGGAAATGACTGCTTTTCAATCCATAGCCATAGTCTTAATGCTTATTCTGGCTATGACAAGAAAGCCTACAGAAGTGTGTCAAATAATATTATATTAAATAAAATATATTTGAATTAGGCCGTTAAAATATGGTTGCCTATATGATTCGCCTACAGACGAGGAGAAAAGCAAACAGGCGTAACGGCGTGTATCCTTTTAAAGGCCCATCAAAAATATAAAAATGTAAAAAAAAGTAACTTGTTACTTGAGTACCGGTAATTTATTAACAAAGTACATTTTTACTTTTACTTGAGTAGATTTCTCAGATGGGAATATTTACTTTTACTTAAGTTATTCTTGAAGGGAGTAACTGTACTTTTACTTGAGTATATTTATTCAGTACTCCCACCCTTGCACATACAGAGAGAAAGAAGAAAACCCACCTGCGCACAGGTAGGGTGAGACAACCCCACCTGTGCACAAATACGCACGCACACACACGCACGCACACGCACACACACACACACACACACACACACACACACACACACACACACACACACACACAATCCCCAGCCAATCCGAAGCAAATCCATCTTTAAAAAAACTTTCAAATTCCACTTCGATTTCCTTCCATTATTCTCTCGTTTTCTCTCAGCTCTTTCTGTTCCGCCCCGCCGATGCGCTCCTATCCTCGTCCTCAAGTCTCGGAGCCCCAGGTGAACGCAGACTTATTTGTGTCGGTCACACTAAAGTGAAAGGCATTGGAGATGATCTTACTCTAGTTTAGCGAGCCTCAAGAGCTCGTCTCGCTTGCTCTTAGTCCAAATCCCTGGGATGTGAGGAGAATTGATATGTGTCTAAATGTTGGGGATCTGTAAAGCAACTGTACAGGAGACAGTGCACTGGCACATGTGTGTATATGAACTTGAATTGAATAAATTGAATTGCTATTTGGTTAGCAAAAAAATAGAATCTGAGAGCTAGTGATGGGCAAATGAAGCTTTGGTGAACCACTAAACCACAGCAGTGTGAAGCTAGCAACACTAATGAAAAAATCCAATATGGCTGCCACATGTAGATTTTTCAACATAAAAGTCCTTACCCAAACCAGTATATGTAACCAAAAATATTGGTTTGCTAAAGACTTTTATGTTGAAAAATGTATGTGCGGCGGCCATCTTTTTGCTTTTCAGCTAGTGTCGCTAGGTTCACACTGCTGTGGTTCAGTGGTTCACCAAAGCTTCATTTGCCCATCACTACTGAGAGCAGTTTAGTTTGGGGCTAAATTATGTGATGTGAAGCTTTATGAGAAAGATGGATAATCCTCAAAGAACCTCTTTCAATTCAGATGGAGTTCCAGAGATGGCGCGTTTTCCATTTGATTGGATCCCCACAACTGAGAGATGCTGACTAGCCTAGCCAGCGTCTGATTGGTTTGAGCGCTCCATTTTGAATGAGCAGGCATGAGGATCGGAGCACAGCTGCACTTGCTTGCAGGACCTCAGCTTTCCCTCAGTGAGCTGCAATGTTGTTGTTATCCGCAGTCCATTCATTTGCAGTATGTTTCCTTTTTCAAATCAATGCTAAATCTGCTAGCCGGCACCCTCGCCTTGGGTGATATGGAGGCTCTCGTGGTAATGTCTCCTTCCCTGGCTTGTGTTCCCATCCATACAGTCCCCCACCCTCCTCCTCCTCCCCCACCTACTTCCCCTACAACCTTCCCGGCCACACAAGCAACGACGAGCTTTGGGTGCCGCCTCTCCACTTTAGTAAGGCCACGTGATGGGAGGGGCGTGCTGTTCTCCGGAAGGACGCGATTGGCTGGTCAGGCCTAGAGGCCGCAAATCGGTAAAGACCAAAATACCACCGCCACCACCACCACTTCTACTATCACCACTACCACCACCGCGCTGCCTACAGTCATGCCAAACTCCATCTCCCGTGCGATCAGCAAGCTCTGGCTGCCGGCCGAATCACCAGACTTGCTCATCGGCGCAAAAAGAGAGAGACAGGAGGTGCTCGTCATATACGTCTACATACATGCATACGTAGACCTGTTTCTCCAAGGGACTGAAATCAGCCAGTGGTGAGAGGCAGGAGCAAAAAACACCAGAGAACTTGTTTATTTTATTTTTTTGGAAAACTGGCAATTAGCGTGTTGCAGGTGTAAACAATTTTTTCCCTTGACAATGCTGGCATGTTGCTGGCCTGCTTTCAGCTGTGTTGGTTTTATGCTGTAGACCACCATGACCAGCAATACCATGCCAGATTTGGCATAGAAACCAGCAAAAAACCTGCACAGATGTGTCAAAAACAACATCATGAAGGTCTGTGCTGTATTTCTTGTGCCTAGCATGCCTAGCATGAGATTCCTCTGTGTTGACATACCAGTGATTGAGAGGGCCAGCATTCCAGTAAGCTGGTCTGTATCGATTACTCCAGCAGGGCATCACTTCCTGTGTTTGAATTTCCCCTTGGGGATCAATAAAGTATCTATCTATCTATCTATCTATCTATCTATCTATCTTGAGACCTTACTCACTGTTTTGTCCACCATGCTATTCTCAAGCCCAGTTCACAGCAGAAACAATGATCTCTGATTGGGAATTGAACCGTAGTTTACCCTTCAACTTGCCTCTTGTCACTGATCCCCACTGCTCCCTGCCCGCTCCGCCCACCTCCGCCCTGCGTTTCCCCGACAGGCCGATGGCACTGTGTTATGCTAAACTCAACCTTTCACTGTCTCCGTTTAGCAGGTGTGGCAGCCATAGTCATTATTGAAGGGTTATTTTGTATTATTTTTTTTGACAGAGCGCCATGGATGCTGAGGCCAGACTTGAGTGACACCTTTGAATGGGATATGGTTATGCTCTTTCTGTGGCGTACACGACTTGGGTGCCAAAGAGTGTTTGTGCCCTTTCAGATGCAACATGCAGCCAATTGACTGAGATTGCCTGGCGCAGAGAAGGCAATAGAGTCGACTCAAAAACCTTCACCTTGTCCGTCTGCCAATCCAGACAGCCTCAGTTAAATGCTGCAGTAATTATGTGTGAATAAACACCATATTCACGGCTATAGGTTGTGGTGAATGTTAGTTGATTTAGATTTTCAGACAAGCTGATTTCTTAACTCTACAACCTTTGAGGGGAAGAATGCCTACATTGTAAGCACATAATAAGCAAGAGGGGTTGTCTCTTATGGTCTGTTAAGTTCCAAGGAGTAGTTAGTAGGGATTACATTGGATGACGGAGATTTTCTAAGATTGTTTCTTTCATCAGCGTGTGTAAATAATGTGTTTGGCTGAAGTGCTGTTAATGAGGCCTGTGTCTGTGTGTTTCATGCTAATCTTCACACTGTCAAGGGTTGAGAGGGCTAATTACTAAGCATCATCGCACAGTGTTAGAAGGAGGCCGATTCGTGATTTCAGAGAGAAAGAGGGAGGCATTTATTGGAAAGAGTATCTATGTTTGCAGAAGATGTTTTTGAGCTCTGGTCCTCTTGATGGAATAGGAAGCAATTTGCTTACTGTGTTTGCTTTCTGCAATGTTGAATGAGAAGGTTACAAGAGATTGTTCAAAGTTCAGCAAATGACATATTACTTTGAGTATATTTAAAACGACAAAATTTTACTTTAGGGTTGTTTTATGTACATTTTCAAGACGTCTGTGTAAGCTCTTCATGACAACTGACGCAAGCAAAATAAAACATTTAAATAGGCCAATTCCAACTGGTATCTGACGTTTTAAGCTCTGCTTTTGTCAAATGCATTGCTTCCATTTTCCCACTTGCCTCAAGTGATGTGTCACTTCATTAACATTTTGCTGAAATGGAAAAGTCAACAGTTGAAGGATGCTATGCTAGAAACAAAAACATGAAATAGACGCCACTTGAAACAGATGCATGTCCATTTGACATCAATATTGTCAAAAGCAGGTTTTATGACTGCTAAAATCAGTTGGAATTAGACTTTATAAGTGCTTGTGTGCTTATTCCAGTTGTTAGAAAGGGCTTATGCTGAGGTCCTGTAACTGTGCTCAGGATGGCCTAAAGTAAAGTGCAGCCAAAATAACTGCATGTAACTCGCGACTCTCCCATTAGCTGCTATGCTAAATATGCTAAATGTACTCTTATTCCTCTCTTTAGAAAAGGGGTATTATTTTGTCCCTATTAGAGAGAACTTTGTTGATCACCATTGACTGCCTTGTGGTTCAAGAAGCTGAGGTGTTTCAGTTTCCTGTCACAACAGCAAAAAAAGTTCTAGAACCAGTTATCTGGAGCCATTTTGGATTGTCTACTAACTGCATGGTTCTGACTGACATCCATGGCAGGATTCTCCTAATACAGGGACAAAGTCAAATAACCCCTGGGATTTTTTTTTTTTTTTTTTTTCTTTAGTGCAATTGCTAAAATCTGTTGTAAGGCTAACTCTGCAATATTCCCTTCATGTAACATCATGGGTAGGTGGCGTGCTCTCACTACCCTTTCTGAAACTTCATGTGAGTGCAACCTTTGAATAGAGAATGGAGCAATAAAGGTGGAGAGAGAAAGAGAGAGAGAAAGAGAGGGGGGGGGCAGGAGAGAGGGAGGGGGTGGAAGAGCAGTGTAAGCGATAACCTTGAGTCAAGAGCTTTTTTTCTTCTCATTTATAGTTACACAACTCTCATAGGATTGGGATGAATGCAGCAGCGCTAGCGGTGACTGCAGCCGTGGCGTTGTAATCATGCCGCATACATATTAAAGCAAAGCCCTCTAGCTGGCTTGAATAAGCTCTCTCTTTTGATCACTGCACAGTGCACTCCTGTCGACTCCTAAAGCAGTTTTGTCCCCCGTCAGACCACAATGGTGCAATTAAGGTATTGGCCCCCTCTCTCCAGCCATGTACGGTAACAAAGCTTAGCCTTTGAACCGGGATGTGATTGGCTGTGCTTGTCTCTTTACATTCTTCTCCATCCAATTATAGACCTCTATGGCCTCTTTAGTTCTCTCGCTCCCACTTTCTTTCTCTCTCCTTCTCTCTCCCTTACTTCTTGGAACTGATCAGGTTTTCTTTGTTGACCTTTGGAGTACTTCCTCATATGTCTCTACCTCTGTTCCTAGTCCTTTAGTACTTCGGTAACTGGTCTGCTTTTTCTCTCCTTCCTGAACCCACCCCCCCCTCTCTCTCTTCCTCTCTTTTTTTCTGCTGTCCAATGTCCTCTCATTCAGACAATGCTCAAAGACGATTCTTTACTCCTCATACCAAATGTGCTGAAGGTGTTCCTGGAGAATGGACAAATCAAGTCGTTTACATTTGACAGCCGGACCACGGTTAGGGTAAGGTAACGTGTGCTGTGTGTGTGTGTGTGTGTGTGTGTGTGTGTGTGTGTGTGTGCTCCGCTCTGTGACTGGATCAAGAACCTGGTTCTGTTCCACATGAACTTAGAATTGAGACATATCTTGTGAACTGGATAAAACTCAGAAAGTTTCAGAACAGCACTTTGTTGGGTCAGAACGTAATATACAGTATGAATGTAAATTTAAAAACCTTTAGGGGCAATTGCATCCCAAAAGTGTTATCAAAAGAACGGACAAAATGAAATTACCGGACACACCTGATATGTTTTCACACCTGATATGTTTTCACATTATTATTACTCAAAATATCCTTTCCACCGCCTGGAACAATCTCCCCCAAAGTAATACTGAAACCTAATATCTGATACTGAACACAGCAGAATATGTATCTTTCTTTCTGATGAAAGTGAGATATTACTTGATGCAAAAGGGGGAAGGGAAAAAAACACTTTTGTAAGAAAAATCCTAACTTGGCACAAGGAGCTATTTTCTTTGGGTGCCACTAAAGCGGTTCTCTATGCAGATCCATTAAGCAAAGCTATTTACCTTTACATTAAAAAAAGATACAGATCTTGTTCCCCCTGTGGGGCCGTGTCAGTGTGCAGTGTCCATTAGTATCCTGTGGCCGTGCTGGACGATGCAGGCATATGCCAGAGTGCTCATTAGGTGACATCATTTGATTAAAAAAGAGAAATGTTCCCTCTCCTCTGGTATTGTGATGGAAAGAAAGCCCTAGCTTCATGTCAACTTGATTAAATATAACTACATTTAAAAAAAAAAAGGACTAAAATGCAACTCTGTGGGATGCCATACAGAGAAGGCTAAGCATGCTGTAGAGCAACACGGACGCAGGAATGCTTTCTCTAGTCTCAATGAAAGTGGTACCTCGAGCGTGGATGTGGGAGAATGACTTTGAGGACGTTGGGTTTGTAGACTCAGCAATGTTAGCAGGGTCACCTTTAGGGCTGTGGGGGGGAGGATGCCATCAGTAATCCCGTCATGCCTGAATTAATCAGGATGTTGTCTGATACACCCATGAACAACAGCTGTAATCAAATACAAATCAGTCTATTAGTGAGGCTATTTATCATGCGTACATTGACCTGTTAGCGCACACAGCATGTGTATGTGTGTTTGTGTGTCTT
Organism: Alosa sapidissima; assembly: GCF_018492685.1. Classification (NCBI taxonomy): domain Eukaryota; kingdom Metazoa; phylum Chordata; class Actinopteri; order Clupeiformes; family Clupeidae; genus Alosa; species Alosa sapidissima. The sequence continues at coordinate 24,153,103 of NC_055976.1, read as the reverse complement.
GCCTTGCTCGTGTGGTGAACAGATTAATATTTCTTTACATAACAGCATGTGTACGAGATGGCGTTTCCGTCATTTTTTAATTCTTTGGTCAATATTTATCTGTATCCAAATGTCAGATGGGAGACAACAGGCGCGTAGCTTGCTCCTCGCGAGCTGCCCTGCTTTTGAGGGAATTCCATTTCCGTTCGAGCATTTTCACCTCCCTACCAAGGGATTTGTGCTGATCAAATAAAACTAGATGCAGGTCAATGCATATTGACAAGACCCCACGCGAGGCTTCGCCACTAGGCAACACTTACATGATGTGTGGCTTCAGCCAACACGCTTCCCTCGGCTAAGGCATGTGTCTCCTCCTTGTGGGTGTGTGGGTTTACGCGACACAGTCTTTATTAACATTTGTCGACCTTTACCTGGGCTGTGGCCAGGAGGCTGGGGGGCGCCCCCTAGAGGCTGAGAGCTGGAGTAGTTACTATTCATTAATCCCATTGATCTCCACACTACACAGGATGAAAGTAAATGTCAGCCCTGTTTGCTCTGTGTGAGTGCAGCGCATTCAGGACATGCTAGAATGCAGCCAACATCTGCACCTTACAAACAGGAAAATACTGACATCTGCCTGACATGGTCGATACAGAGACCAACATGGCGTCTAGGGTTGTTTTTTTTATATTTTGAATGAAGGAGAGAATTATGAGCTAAAACAAGCCAAAGTGTATCTCATTTGTATTTTTTTGTGGTTTGCTTCCTGGTGCAGGATGTGATATCGTCCCTGCAGGACCGCCTGTCTCTGCGCTACATCGAGCATTTCGCACTGGTTCTGGAGTCCGGAGGATTGGACCAGAACCAGAGACTGCATCTGCTACAGGAGCATCAGCCTCTGTCTCACGTAGGAAACCACCTGCTTATCTTCCCATCTCCCTGTCATCTCTCTCTCTCTCTATTCCTATCTCTCTCAAATGATGCTTCACTGGAATGAATAAATCTCGTTGACAAGTTTAGCTCTGTCCGATCATTTCTCCTCATTCCCTACCTGCCTTTCATATAGGCTATCTGAATGTCCACTTTCAACACATCGTCCCTCTCCTCACTCGTTCCTCTCCCTCTTTCCATCGTCACCCCTTCACCATATGAAAGATCGCCGTATAGAAACCTGTGGTCAGCCAGCTGGAACCCCTGAAGCAAATGTCTGCGGACTGATTTAATATTCGGAGACTGGACGCCCTGCTGTGTGTGAAGCATTGATCCAATTTACGGCCGAGAGAAATAAACCTGTATGTGGCTAGCTTGGGAGGTCAGGGGCACATTACAGGGCTGCAGGCCGTAAGCCTCCACATCATTGACAGCGTGACTGCAGGGCAAGATGAATCCTGTCATTACTCCCCTACTGATTGGATGTAGCTACGTACATTTTCTATAGCATAAAGGACATACAAATGCCAGATTCAGACAGCATAATTTGCCAGTGAAAAGACCATGTAATGGTATAATTATAGTCTGTATAAGACTGCTATTAACCCTTTCCCATGTTATGGTGTAATTGCATAAATGCATGTTTGCAGTGATGATGCTCCTTTATAGTTCGAGAACAGATAATTAGGGTAACCCAGCATTAGCACTAAAATTCTGTTGTCTGAAATCTCAGACAGGCGAATGAACAAGGCAGTATGATTCCAGTAATTCCAGGTCACCAAGGCAACAGATACCTGACCTGTCCGATGATGCTACCGCTAACTCTGCCTTTGTTGTTCCCTCAGGTTGTGCACAGGACCTACTTCCAGGGGATGAGGTGTCTTTTCCGGATCTGTTTCTTTCCGAAAGACCCTGCAGACTTGCTGAGGAGAGATCCTGCTGCGTTTGAGTACCTCTATATACAGGTACTCTCGCCGGCAAGCCAGTGTGCCATCACACCTTGCTGCACATAAAAGGAAGCTCAGCTGAAGGAGATTCATTCACACCAGAAGGAGGGGGGATTAGGACTGACAACAAAAATGTGTGATGTGCTGAATGCCTCATAGATGGCGCCGAGTTATCTGACATATCTGTGGCACTGGCCATCTAGTTGTCAGAGCGACATAAACACTGATGGTGTGGCATATTTCAAGGGTGTCTTTATGGGGCATTACTTATTGGCTTGACTAGGCAGTGTAATGCCAATCTGGTGTACCACAAACACACTTAGCGGATAAAGCCTGTCATCATGACATGTTGGCATTTTAAAAGGGTAATAATAACACAAACTAATGACCTACAAAAATGATTTCAGTTGTCAGTTCACATCAAAGTTGTAAGCAAAGAAGGCTTTGTGCTGTGCTACAGTATCAGTTGACGATGTGAAGAGGACTCAATATATGTGTTTATATTTGTATTTACTCCACTCTAAGAATAAATGTTTAAGGCTTATCCCTTCTCAAAAGAAGCACTCAGTTGATCTAACTCCAACATTAATGAACATATTTTTTTGAAGACTTGTGAATGCTTCACATCTTTCCTGTAAAGACTGCAATCATGGCTGTTGCTAATGGCACAGCACATTGAGTAAGGCTTCACATTATGTCCTCTCTTGTCTCGACAGAGTCGCAATGACGTCATCAAAGAGCGCTTTGGCACGGACTGGAAGTCGGAGGTCACACTGAGACTGGCGGCCCTCCACATTTTCATCACCGTTTCCATAGCGAGGCCCAATCAGAAGATCTCCCTCAAACATGTTGAGTATGTACATATCCATCTTTCCGAGTACCCATGCAGTATTTTTTAGCGGTTGTGCGGTTTGCGGTTGTGGGTGTTTGCACATATTTTGCGCACAACTGGAGTACAAGGAGCAGACAAACTGAATGTGTGACAATTTGGGGAAACTGTTTCCCAAAAAACTGCATAATCCATCCACCATTCAAACTGGAGCAACAAACTTGTATTCTTCAGACTGCTATTTGCATACACACCAGTACTGAAAAAGAAGTATCCTCATAAAAGCCAAAATTGAAGGAGACTGTTTTGGTTTGGCTTCTCTCTGCAGGAAAGAATGGGGTCTTGAACCCTTCCTCCCCCTCACCCTCCTCCCCACAGTCAAGGAGAAGAACGTCTGCAAGACTCTTTCCCAGCTCCTGAAGACCTATCAGCATCCTCCCCCAGCTGGTAATAAGGTGGGTTCCCAGGGCAACCAAACGAGAGTTGTTATCAGCCATACTGCGCGAGAGACAATATTTTGATTGCTCACATCCCCACATCAAAAAAAGGTGTCATGGAGTGAATGTGAAATCAATTAAGGAAGCGTTAAACAGGGAAAAAGAAAATTAACTATCCATCAACAAACATGCCTTGGCAAGCAAGCCACAAACTGTTTTTTTTTTATTATTATTATTTTATTTTATTCAACCATTAGCAATTAGCGAGTGTGGTTGGTCTTATCGGCTTAGAAGTGGAGAGTTTGCGAACCTTGGTCTCTAATTAGAGAGGTGAAACCAGCAGGCAGGGGAATCGCTGAGGCTACATGCAAGAACTAAACTAGCAGGCAGGGGAATCACTGAGGCTACATGCAAGAACTAAAAAATGTCATTAGCAGAAGTCGTCCCTATGCAATGAATCATCCAAGACCAAAACAAAAGCAAATTATTTAAAATGAATGCAGGCTTGCGACTGCCTAGAGGGAGAAATGTTGGTTTTGTGATTAATGACACACAACAAATTACGAGGGCCCGTAATTTGAAACATGTCTAATTACTCATGAGCCAAAACCACAGGAAGAGGAGGACATTTTGGATATTGATGAAGCTACAAGCTTCAGTTGCTTTGATTGTGAGGGTGGTGCTAACCTTTGACTGGACAATGAGTCTTAATGAGGGAAAATGTTAGTCATTATTATTTGTTCCCTCTGATTGAAATGGATTTTTGTTGGCAGGATATTTATGTCGGTGATCATTATTTCCCCATTGCATTGGGTGGCATGAGACATTTTTCTACATCTTTCTGTGTTACTTATACCATGTTGATTACGGCAACTTTTTTTACCATTACTTTATGACAAACTCCATTATATGTAATAGTGACAGAATTATTTTAATGAAGACATACTAGCATGTTACTTAAATGTAGAGATGTATGGCTACTTCCACTGTGTGTAATTTTAATGACTAGTATAATTAGAGTAATATAGTCAAATTAAAGATGTTGTAATAACTTTAAATATTTGTGTTTTATGGTTTATGGACTTAGGTAACAGCGCCCCGTGTGAGCTCTCTTGTGAAATGTCCTCTCAACCCCCTCACACCACCTCCACCTCCTCTTTCTCCCCCTCCATCCTTCCGTCTCCACCATGTCATTTCTGTTCCTCTCACCTAGGTTCCCCCGCTCCAGGGAAAGCTTCAGTACATGCGCGTCCTGAACGACCTTCCACCTTTCGGAGGCCTGCTTTTCCACACGGTTGGCCTGGTAAATGTGACTCATAAAACCTCCCTAGGTTGCTCTCCGATGGTCACGTATATACAGGCCTTAGGTGTCTGATCAGAAGCATACCATGGCGTAAAGTGGGTTTGGATTTGGCACCCGATATCGTTAGCCTAGCTTAGCACAATTCACTAGAAGTGGTTAGACCAGTTAGCCTATAGCTAGGGTAACGGTGTCAGACTGGGTTATTGCACACACAGAGAACAGAAAGATACCGGTATGTATCTTTTTTATCTAACTCTGGGGTATGTGCAAAGCCATGTAGAGTTCTGACATTTAGGCTGTATAGACCCTTTCAAGAGAGTTCCATTATCAGCATCGTAGTTGGCCCCACAAGACTTCCGTTTTAACATTCCATATGTTATCTTAATGCAGAGGAAGTAGATTGGGGCCCAAATAGAACATTCAAGCATTGTTTTTGTTTTTATTGTTGAAAGGGTCCATAGGTTGAGGTTTTTTACAAGGTTCTAAGTCAAGCTACACAGAGGGCAAAATATGTACTGGAAATGTCATTTTTTGTTTATAGTTTTGTTAGATAGATAGATAGATAGATAGATAGATATATTGATAGAATAGAATAGATTACACAGAAAGGCTATGCAACACAGTTCTAAAAGTATGTAATGTGTAAAACTGTTACGTTTGCCTTTTTTGAGAGGATCAAATGAGGATCAAACCCCCACAACCCCCTGTAAATCACCCCAAGGCTACATCCCTATAGCAAATGAGTCACACAGTGAAGATCATTGATATCTGATTTGAAATCACCCTTGATGTCTGTCTAAAATAATAATAATAATAATAATAATAATAATAATAATAATAAAAAACATAATTCCTTGGGCAGAAATCAGAGGAAGGATATATTCAAGGTTACTGACCTTTCAAAGTGCTGTTTCTCTTAGCGGCATTATTTGCATTTTGCTTTTGCAGGACGAGAAGCACTCGGCCACAACTCTGTTAGTGGGGCCGCGGCACGGAATCAGCCACGTAATTGACCTGAAGAACAACCTGACCACAGTCCTGGCAGAGTTCAGCCGGGTGGCAAAGGTCCAGTTGTTTCGGGAGCACCAAGGAGTGGCAAGAGTGGAGGTCACCATTCTGGAAGCGAAGGTGAGACATCAATTACTCTCGATTTTAAGGGAATTTGACACAGTCATGTAAATTGACTCCTAACATAGCAACTCTACAGAGATTAGTGCCCTCATGGTAGGAAAAGAGCACACATAAACCTCTCTCTGACGTGCAGTGCAATAGTACTAAGAAATTCTCCTCTAGACGACATTGAGCTTGAATTTGTGCTTATCCTTCCCCCTAGCGAAAGCAAATCATCATCCATTTAAACTGCAGGAGATAGATACACACATTTTGTGCTAAATTTAACCAAATACAGAGGAATTAGAATGGATATCAGCTTTTCACAGACTGCTTCAAACAACACATTATGACCTCATAGAACGTGTCCGTCCCTTTGCCACTTCCTCCTAGCCACTGGTGTTGCTGATGGAGTGGCCTGATGCCTCGAATTTTGCCTGTCTGATCTCCGGCTACTACAAGCTCTATGTGGACCCCAAACGCACTGTCTACTACCGGACACCTGGTCAGTCTCATATGATCAAGGCAGGTATGTTAGTTGTCACCCCCTTGGTTTTGTGTGGTTAGCAGGTCTAAAAAAAACCCTATGTGAAACAGTACTTTGATTATGTATTGTATGCCTTTTCTATACAGTCTGTGAAGCATAATGCTGTAAACTTGAACTAAAACACTCATGTTTTTCCATCTCACTCGTCTATGGATTACCTGTCATTAATACAAAAAGCATTTGGTCCCTCAGGTGCTTTTAAAATATCATTGTCAAAGATCGCTGTATGGTTTGAAAATGTCATCACTTTGTGTCAACAGTGGCATTTAATGTGCATTTAATCTTTGTGCTTTTCCACATGAGTATGTTGTAGAAATTTGCATATACACTGTATATACACTGAGGCTCAAGGTCAAGGTCTTTGTGTAAACTGGTTTCCATCAGTGAGACTTAAGTTTGAGCAAAATACAATCTGAGGAAACACAAAATAGCACAAAGGGTTGACTCGCATTTCAACATTTCTCTCAAAATTGCCTGGAGTGTCATCAGCTTCCTCCATTTGCTTGGACCAGCTCCATTGACTCCTTGGGGATCATTCACATTGCCACCCGCCTCTCGATTTCTCTCATCTCCATCTTGGTTCTGTCCCATTGGATTGGGGGTTCATTTTTCTTGTTTCTGTTCTCCACATAAAAAAAAGTCACATTCAGGATTTGTCGGTCCCGCCTGCTCTCTCTCTCTCTCTTTTTCATCAAAAGAACGTGTAATGCTCAGTCATTCTGTTGGATGTCCCAGCTCCTCTCTCTGTCCCCATATTGCTGTGATCAGTCCTGTGAGGGAGACTCATAGATATCACCGCTTGCCATGTGTTCCCTCGGGGGTGACCAAGTTTTCATCTCAGACCAAAACAAGCAAAAAAAAAACAAAACACCCACCCCTTTCATACGACTCCAAAACAACATCCATTCTGCTGTCGCCTCTCATCATCAGGACGCTCCATCCAACTAAAATCTGAGGGTTGTTCCACCTGTCAACTCCTCTGATGATTTTGCCCTTAGATTACAGAAGTGCCCATGCTCACTCAAGGCCCTCGGGTGCAACGGGTTCAAGCAGCGGTGGCGGTGGCGGAGGAGGAGGGAGTAGTCGGCGAGGCGAAGAGAGGGAAGGGCTGTCCCGAGAGCCGTCCCAGAAGGCGTCCTCCAGCTCAGCCTCGCAGCTCCCCCCGCCATCATCGCAACACCTGGGCCTCTGCCACGTCCACCTGCGGGAACAGCAGCAGCTTCGGGAGTTGCAGCAGCAGGCCGAGGAGCAGCTGGACATCAACCAGAACCTCGTCTCACAGAGCCGCTGCCGCACCAAGTCCGACCCCACGCTCAAGAGCACCGAGGCCATCATCGCTCGCCCAGAAAGTCCCGCGGAGAGAGAAGAGGAGGGGGGCGGTGGCGGAGGCGCGGGCTTCAGGAGCCGGGCGAAGACCTTGGAGCGCCCGCACCGTTCTGGACGTTTCTTCTGCGACTCCTGTAAGGCCAGGCTCAAGGCTGAGGGTCTGATGGTGGAGGACAGTCGAAGCAGTGGGAGCTCCGGGAAGCAGTGCTCCAGTGCCTGTGCCTCACGAGACGCAGATGTTGTGGACCTCATGGCCCTGCCTCTGCCCGGCAGCGATGACGACGAGGAGATGGAAGAGGACGCTGTCGGAAAACTGCAGCCTCCGCCTCCTGCCATTGCCGCTCCTCCCCCGGGGTTTCGGGATAACAGCTCCGACGAGGACGACCCGAATAAAAACCGTAAGGCTACTGCCAAAGCGGAGGGCACCACAAAAGCAACAGCTGCCACGGCAACTATGACAACAACCACATCAGCAGCAGTAGTGGCAGAGGCTTCAGCAGTAGCAGCAACAGCTGCTGTCACCGCGGGAACAGTGGGAGCGACTCCGCAGGAAGTCCCAGTGACTCTGATTGATAACGTGGCCACCAGGACAGTGCGGGACCATGCCCAGGAGCTGGATGATGCGTTAGTCTCCACCCTGCAAGCCCTGGAGGCTCTGGCAGCCTCTGAGGACTATCCCCACCACCACCACCACCACCACCAGCAAACCCCTCAAACCGCAGGTGGACCTCTCACTGCTTCTCAGAAACACAGTCTCCTCTATCTCTAATGTCTCTATATTTAGTATTTCCTTGCTTGACTGCCTATTTATTGAGGTTAAAATGGTGATTACTTGTACCCCATATGATTTTATGCCAAACAGATTTAAGCCTTTTTAGTATTCAGGCCGAGAGACCATTTAGTCTGGTTCTCGACAGGATCCTTAGCAAATGCCTCATTATATGCTGCTGCTTTGCAATGAGTTGAAAATGTAAATTGCTCATATTAAGCAGCAATATTGTAATTACCGTTTTCTCCTAAAACGTGACATCATTACGCGCAATAGACAGGTCAGGTGTTTAGAATTTGTCTGCTATCTAAATGTAAAATACCACTGTGTGAGAACAAATATGCATGTGGTTGATGCCTCGTTATCAGTGATGGGATAATGACTTCTTTTATGGCTTAGGTAGTCTATTTATTTGTGCATAGTCTATTTTTATGAATTTTTCGTGACCCTGATTTGTTCTGTGTTCTGTCCCTCACAGGGTTAATAGTGCTGGCAGCGATCACCCCCGAGTCATCACTCGACTCTGGGCATGAGACCAACTCCTCTGAGCTGACGGATGTGTCTGAAATGGTGTCTGCCATGAAACAGCATCAGAACCAAGCTTACCTGCTGGCCCACCACATCAACAAGGAGCGCATCTTCAGCCGCAGAGACTTCCCGCTGGCCATCCCTGGCTGCACTGCCCAGACTCTGGGTAGCGGGGCCTTTTCCATGACACAGATCCGTGGCGGCTGCCCACCGAAACAGGTGATCCTGAGCAAAACTGTGCCCTTGAAGGTCAGCCCCAGTCAAGGACCAGGGTCTCCCTGTCCTCCGGGCGAGCAGAGCAAAACCCAAGATCATCCACAGACTGAGGCGGATACAGGAAAGCCTGCAAAGCCAGAGCCTGTGAAGTCAAGCACGACTGCATCCCCCTCTCCTCTGCCCTCCCAGCAACAGAAAGTTGTTGAACAGGTGGATGTGTCCACTGGCGGGAAAATTCAGAAAGTATCAGAGGGTAAACTGAGTCCTAACACTTCGGAGAGCATCAAAGGGAAAATTTCTGGACAGGTGAGTCCAGAGGTGACCAACAAAGCCTTACCCATCCTTTTGCCTGTAGATAGAATCGCTTCTGCCAAGCTTAGTCCCACGGAAATGTGCCAAGATGCCGAGACTGCCTCTAGTGAGACCATCAAGCCTTCAAGCTTTAAGGGCCTGCTGCCAGTTGACGACCTCTTCTGCACATGCCCAGTGAGGCCTGAGCCGGGGCCCCAATTGAGACTGAAGGACCCCCAGACCCAAAAGGTGATGGTGTTCCACTCCTCCTCACCCACTGATGATGAAAGACTTCGTGCCAAGGGACTGCAACTGGCAAGCTGCAAAGAGACCACAGTGCGGACATCAGATCCTAGTTTAGCCAAGCCTAGTATCCACCCGCCACCTAAATATTCTCCTCACATTCCAGTGAAAACGGAACGCAAAGAGACACCTGACGACAAATCTGAGAGCAAAGTCCTCCCAGAGCAACAGAAAAGTCTTGCCAAATCCTCCTTACCTGTCCTGGTGGAAACAACACACATAACTACCTGCGGGGAAAAGGGTGCAACCATCCCCGGGGCTGAGCGCAAAAAGCAAAGCAGCAGTAGGAGCAAGTCCCAGCGCAGCGCACCGTTCCAGAGCTTCAGGAACCTGATCTCGGCCACTTTCCCGGCGCGTCTGCGCCGCGAGACGGACGAGCGGCGGGCGCAGCTGCAGAAGGTGCGGCAGTACGAGCTCGAGTTCCTGGAGGAGCTCCTCAAGCCCAAGACGTCGCAGGGCGAGTTTTTGCCCCAGGGGTCCTCGCCCGTCCCTGGAGGCACTCCGTGTGCCTGCCAGCTGCGCACGAGTCCTGTGCAGAAAGTCCCGGGCATCTCTCGGGAACAGAGGCGCAGCTGCGACTGCAAGAGGATATGTCGTGGGATGAGGCTACCCGACACGCCGGTGGGGTCCTCCATGGAGCCTCGCGGTGGGAGAGAGAGGCCGATTTCCAAAACACCCCCTGCCATTCCCAAGGCTCCCCATAGCCAAGGCGCACCGCGGAGACCTCAGACGCTAGAGATCAAGACCACCAGAATCCGCTCCACCAGCCTGGAGTCTCGAGAACTTCGAGACACGCCCATTTCCTGTTTGCCCACCTGCACTTCCCGCCCCGAGTGTATGGGGGCGCCGCAATACAAGAAACTCCAGCGAAGGTACAGCATTGGCGAGCTGGACAACAACAGTGACAGCACACCTCTCTATGCTGAGGTGAAATCCACCAAGGCCAAAAGCTTGGAGAAAGAGATGGAAAGAGTCAGGGCAACAGGACTCAGACTACCGACCCCGGTAGAGCCCATTCACACTCAAGGTAGTGAGACGAAAAAGAAAGGCGTCTTCTTTATCCAGGGAGAGGAGATTGTGCGTGAGACCCGGGAGGGGACCAGCGAGGTGCTGTTGGCAATACCCAGTGAAGGCAGCAGTGACGACCGGGAGAAGTGCTGCTCATTCTGCTTTTGCTACCGCAAGTGTGAGGCTGCCGACTCGAGCAGTGAGAAGGACGAGCTCTCGTACTCTGTCCCTCTGCAAGTCCTGCCCGGCATGCAACTGGACTCCCGCACCATGCCGGTGGTCAGCAAAACCTTACAGGTGCTCGACGCAGAGGACTGTAGCGGAGAGGAGGAGGAGGAGGAGGAGGAGGAGGAAGAGGAGCCCCAGACACAGGAGATCGACCTGCGTGCCTGCAGCAGTCTGGAAGCCAGCTTGGCACGAGTGCAGTCCCTGCAGGACAAGACGTTCTGCCTGCCCGACGGCTTCCTCATTGCGCAACTGGATGCCAACGAGCTGCTGGCCATTCTCCGGCAGTGCGCCAACAGCCCCCAGATAGAGGGCGAGCCCCGCATGCCCGCTGCCCGGCTGGCGGAGTACAAGCAAGAGCTGGCCGTGCGCTTCAAGGAGTTCCGCGCGTCGTGCCGGCGCGTGGCGAGCGTGGAGAAGAGCCCCACGCGCATGCTCAGCGCCGTCACCGCCAGCTTCCAGGTGCTGTGCAACCTGACGCAGACGTTCATCCGGCTGGTGCACGGCATACGCTCCGAGACCCAGCGGCTGCAGCTGCTGCGGAAAGTGGAGGAGGTGGCGGTCAACTACACGCTGCTCCTCCGGGCAGCCGAGGAGGCCATGGGACACTCCAGCAGCCTCCCCAACAAGAGTGCCAGCCCGCAAGCGCCTGCTGCCACGAACGCAGGCTCCCTCCCACGCTCCATCAAAACCTTGCCCACCAAGTGAAGCCCATGAACATGAACATCCCCCACATCCCCTCCACACAAAGGGAGTCCTTAAGGACAGGGATCTGAGAACCCACAAAGTGGCTATCGCCGCTGCTGGGGGAGCTCACCGGGTCATATCTCAGTTATTGTTTACATTTGTTTTTACAGGACATAGTAGGATAAAGTGCAGATTCATTCTCATTAAACTGCTCCACACTATGTTTACAGGGGGGTGTCCAGCACAGTTGCCTCCCCCCCTCCCCACCCCACCCCACCTCCTCCATGTTGTTTCCTACCGAGGGACACCTGTGTATCCTGTCCTGTGTATCCAGTTCGGGGAACAGTTCTGTCTCTAACTTTCTTATTTTATCTCCCTCACCACTGGATGATAAACAGGGCTAATGATTGCATTTCACCACTTGCTTCAAGGGGCTAGCAAACAGAGGGTTTTGTACTTACTGTATCTAAATGTATGTAATTAATTGATTAATTTATTATTAATTAATTTTATTTATTTTTGAAGGCAAGAGAAAAGATTATTTATGGGAGGACAGGAGATCATTGTCATTTTCATGATGAAATTATAGTATTCAAGACTTATAATGAATTAAAATGAATTTACTCCTACGATGTACCCTAAACAGAATCACTGCAGAGACTGTCAGATAGTGCATTATGTGGATTAGGTAGTGCCAAATATTGATTCTTTGGTGACGTGTTTGTACGATTGTTACTTTTAAAATCACTGCTTACTGTTGTGATACCACAAAAGAGCACTCTGCTGCAAGAGCAGAATCATTCACAGCAAAGGGGGAGTGTCTGAGCAAAAACCATCATGTCTGAAGCTGAGTTTCCTGACACTCCAAGGCCATAAAATGTGCACACATACACACACACACACACACGTGCACGCACACACGTGCACACACACACACAGGTAAGGAAAGACTGCTCAGAGTGGGGCAATGTAGCCGAAACCCAACTTTACCAGACACAGCAAAGATCCAGTTACTTGGATTAAAGATGTGAAGCTCTCTTTTCACTAAATCATGGTATTGTTTTCACTTTGTCATAAAGATGTTTAAAAGTAATGATATATCAAGTGTTTTTTGAGTCTCACATAGTGTAGTAAAGAAGTTTTTTGTTTTGTTTTTTTGTTTTAACAAAAAAGTGAATAGGATATGAGAGTAAGCTTTGTGATTTCCAAAGCCTGCCCAATTAAAAAAAAAAAGGAAAAGAAATAATTCAGATTCCATTTGATACCTTCTGACCTTGATGTGTAATGCATTGTGATAATAATTCCACATTCATTTATATCCTTAGACTGATCATAGGTCAATACAAACATATTGATTTACTCTAGATTCCCAAAATATACAGTATATTACACACATTATATATAACATTTACACAGAGTGTTACTACATACATAATTGGAAGATTCCAACCCCAAAAAGAAAGAAAAGTTAGAAGACACCTTGTTGACACCACATTGAACATTGAAGACACCACATTGTTTACCCATTTCTATACTGTTTTCCATCTTGCATTTCAGGTTGTATCAAAAAACATACAAAAGAGTAGTTTTCTATGTATTTTAATAAACCCAGCACTTGTTTTCTGTCTGAAAACTTTCTTTGACTCCTGATCAAACATTTCTGAACCACGACCAGTTGCTTGCTGGCCTGAATTGGGTTGCTAATCACCTGTCTATGTTGCTCCCTGAAAGATCACCGAAACTCATCCTTCCATGTTTATTTGTTCTCATTGTAATATTGTCTTGCATGTCCTCTTTCTGTTATCCTCTATTTTTGGATGTGTACAAACCAGAGAATATGGTGCCCACTCGTCCTGGTATGTGTATTCTCTTTGAAGGCTGAATACACACAGACACACACATACACAGACACACACACACACAAAAGGTGGGAGAGGGATAAGTCTCTGCTTCAATGTTCTATTGCATTGGAATCTCTCCACTTTGAGTGTATTCCAATTAAACGTGTAAATAGTTGTAACATAACCCGGGACATTTGTGAAGATGTAAACAAAACTTTTAAAATATTCAAACCAAACAGTGTGAAGATTTGTCCAAATTCTTCACAGTTTTGTAAATCAGATATCACGTCTGTATCTTATTTATAGTAGTAATTTATCATAGAGATAAACAGTGAAAAAAATATATTTTAACGAATATATAACAATATCTATGAAAGCATGGGACATGTTTATTTTTATAATATATTTACATTATGTTTTTTCTCTTCAGTCCAGTTTTTCCTTTGTTTATGACATTAACAATACTGTGGATTTGTCTGTGTTCATCAGTGTGGATCTTTCACAATCTAATCCATTGTTTCTGTACTTACATTGTTTAAACTTTCATTTGATTCAATGTCTATGACTTTGTCTCCACTGTAGTCCTGTGTGCAACGTCATGTTTAAAAGCAATAAAGTACTGAAGTTATGCCATCCCGGTCCGGTGCACTTACGGCCGCTTAATTGAGACAGGGGGGGGGCTTCTCGCACACACACACACACACACACATCTGTCTGTCTCTATCTCTCTCTCACACACACATACACACACACACACACACACACACACACACACACACATCTGTCTGTCTCTCTATCTCTCGCTCACGCACACATACACACGCACGCACACCAAGTTCACATGCTAAAAAGTCACATGCATTTGTTAATTACACCTAATCAAACATGGCTGACATTGAAGAGATTCTATGTGCACATGAACACCTCTATAGATATCTGCTGTCCATGTACATGTTACAGGCATCAATGCAGGCATTCCAAATCTAAAAATGTTTCCCAACAGTCTACAAAGGAAGTTTTCTTCCTTTTTCTAATGTGAGAGGAATTTAGCTATTTACCTGGAATTTACCTAGTAATCCTTTGCGATCCTCTTGTCACTCTGACTTCAAAAACTTCCCGCCTGAACTCTATCACACGTAGAGCTTGCAGAGTGATAATAGAACGAGACTGTCTTACTTGGGGATCATCCTAACGCAGGAAGCATGGAATCTCACAGCGCAACTCAAGCCTACAATGAGAAGAGAGTAAGGAAGGAAATTAGCAAAGGTTTTGTTTAGGAACACAAGAGCTCTTTGTGTCCAATGTGGACAGTAAGTAGAGGGGCCATTCCACACTGGTGGAGCCTCATTGATTTTCTAGCTTCTAGCTAATGATTCCTCAAGTTTGTACATCAATGCTGAAGTCTGAACAGAGCTCGGCGACTCCTGCAAGTGCAGAAAGCAGTAAAGCGCTCAGAGAAAATGGCCTGTGTGAGGAAGTCCGAATGACTCCTGGCTAGGCGATTACCCTCAGCATAATGAAGACAATAACAGTCTGTGGAATAATAGAGGCGCCATTTGAAACTATTGGCGTATAAAAGGATCCCTTGCCCTTCTTTACAAGATTAAAGTTGATTCAGGGTTGGGCTCACCATGGTGTTGGTCTAGCCCTGCAAAATGTACAAAATAAATGTTTGTTTCTACAGCCAGCCAATGTCATTAAAAATGAAGATCAGAGACACACAGAGATTGGAATTTGGCCAGTACTGTCACCATTAAGGCTTTAAATTACTTTGCCATTACAAAAATCAGTTGTTCCGTATCGGTTTGGGCCATCTCAGACCTAGACGGAGTCCTCATCTACAAATTGTTGACTTAAATCTTATTTTTTTTTTTTTTTATTTGGTCCCCAAGTTACCAATAGCTGTTGTGTTGTTTTCTGTATTGGAAATCCCTTACGAAC
>NC_055976.1:24115386-24135386 GCF_018492685.1 Alosa sapidissima | reverse complement strand
AACGGCAGCTCCTTGGTGTGCACCGACAGGATGTGGCGGCTGAGCGCGAACGGGTCCGACGTCTTGAAGTCGCAGTGCCGGCACTGGTGCACGCGGTTGCCCTTGTGCGTCTCCGAGTGCTTCTTGAGCTCGCTGGGCCGGTGGAAGCCCTTCTCGCAGACCTCGCACTTGTGCGGGAAGTCCTTGGTGTGCACCGAGATGACGTGGCGCTTCAGGTCGCTCGAGTTGGTGCTCTTGTGCTCGCAGTGTGGACACTGGTGCGTCTTGTGGCCCTGGAGGGCCTCGGCGTGCCGCTGCAGCTCCTTGTCGTCAGCGAACGCCTGCGGGCAGTGCGTGCACTTGTACGGCAGGTCCGAGCCGTGCTTGCTCTTGACGTGCGTCTTCAGGTTGGACTGGTCGGCGCAGCGGAACGGGCAGTGCGCGCACTGGAAGGGCTTCTCGCCCGTGTGCGTGCGCATGTGCTTCTTCAGCTCGGACGGGTGCCGGAAGCCCTTGGCGCACTCCACGCACACGTGGGCAAAGTTGCGGCTGTGCACGGCCAGCAGGTGGCGGTTGAGCAAGCCCTGCTCGGCCGTCTCGTACTCGCAGTACTTGCACTGGTGCATCTTGGGCTCGTCCTTGTCGCGCAGGATGAGCATGTTGGAGCCCAGCGGGCTGGTGGCCTCGTGGTAGCGCCGCGTGTACTCGCTGTACTCCGGCGGCCGCTCCGTTTCCCGCTCTCGCTCTCGCTCTCGGTCGTTCTTGGCGCTGGAGCTGAGCTTGTGGCCCTCCAGGTGGTTGTGGAAGCTGGCCTTCTTGTTGGTGGTGAAGTCACAGTCGGTGCACTGGAACTTCTTCTTCAGCATGTGGTCCGGGTGGTTCTTCATGTGGCGCTTGAGGAACCCCCGCGAGCGGAACTTCTTGCCGCAGATGTGACAGGGGTAGACGGTCAGGGGCTGGCCGTCTGGACCGATGATGACCGCTGGGGAGGTCCGATGGGGCAGGGAGGAGACAGATTAAAATATGTTAGTATAGTATAATATATATACAAATACATTTATATATGTGTTATCAGACCATTTTTCTCATGTAAGTTATGAATTAGTAGTTATTATAATAATATTAATATTATTAATATTAATATAGTTAGTATAATAATATCATACATTAATATCACAAATCCTAAACTTGAACATTAGAAGACATTACCATGAAACTATATTATCTAAATATTCAATATGAAGTATTAATTTAAATAATAATCCATTACACAGCTTTATGTGTTATGTACCTGTTATGCTATAATACACTGTAACCAAAATGAGTGTTTTGGATTTTGACCACAATAACTACATCACACATTCTTGCAGTGACTCTAATGCCCATGTGATGCCCATGTGATGCCTACCCGTCTGGCACTGCCGCCCTTCTGGGCCCTTCTTCTTCTTCTTGGCCTTCTGCTTGAGCACGCGGTTGGTGCTGACGCTGTCGCTGATCTGCAGGTACGGCGTCACTGCGCCCGGCTTGCTCTCCAGCCGACCCTCCAGGTTATTACCTGAAGCCAACACAGAGGGAGTTCATGGTCACAGTCCGCATGTGTGGGCTTGGTGCACACTTGAAATGAAGTGTAACTGTGGGGGTACTCAAGTAATACATAATCCAGTGATTTTCTCTAACTCCGATTCACATTATTATATTTTTTTTATCTTCTTATCTTTCTAATACTCACCCACACTTCAGTCTTGTTTACTGAAATTTTGGAAATCAACATATCTTCTCTTAATTGTTCTATTTCATTTATTCTTCTTTAAAGTTGAGCTGGCTCTTGAGCACAGTAATGTTCATTACTGATAAATGCCTATTTATGAGACATTTGAGACTATTTATGAATACATGACAATAAAACCTGCACTTGAACTAATCCTAACCCTAACCTTAAACCCAAGTGTATATTGCAGCACAAATAATACTGGACTAATACACTAATATGTAGTACATTTCAGGTCACACAGGCTGCACAGACCCTACTTTATTCACCATCATTCCATTCTTCCAAAAATGGAACCCGTAACCCTCTAAATGACTTCAGACCTGTGTTTTTTCCTTGAAGTAGATGCGAGTCCCCTTCCTAATCCTGCCACCAACACAAAAGGGCCACAGGACACAGGCCAGAGGAAGAGACCACTGCCTCACCATAAGCGGCCGCCCAGGCCACAGGCACCAGGGTTTTGTTGGCGGGGGAGTCGTCCAACTGTGCCTCCTGAATGGCAGAGGCCTCCTCCTCCCCTACGATCACCTCCATGTACACCTGGTCTGCCATCTCAGCACAGTCTGCAAGGGGAGGAGAGACAGAGGGTCAGGCGGTGAAGGGACACAACCTTATACCATCACCACCATCATCAGTAAAAAAAAAAAAAACAAAACATGCTACAGGATACAACATGATTTACCATTGCTTCTGATTATTGTATCACAGTTTGTGTGGTATGCAGATGATTGGTGCCATAGGGGCAGCCGTGGCCTGCTGGTTAGTGCTTTGGACACACACACACACACACACACACACACACACACACACACACGATTAGCACTCCGGACCTGTAACCGGAGGCTTGCCGGTTCGAACCCCGACCAGTAGGCACGGCTGAAGTGCCCTTGAGCAAGGCACCTAACCCCTCACTGCTCCCCGAGCACCGCTGTTGTTGCAGGCAAATCACTGCGCCGGGATTGGTGTGTGCTTCACCTCACTGTGTGTACACTGTGTGCTGAGTGTGTTTCACTAATTCACGGATTGGGATAAATGCAGAGACTAGGGATGCACGATATATCGGTGGCCGATATATTATTGACCGATAAGTGAAAAAATGAAAATATTATTATCGGTCCGATAACAGAATTCTGGCCGATAATTTGCGCCGATATTTTTTAAAGTCCTAATTTAGGCCTACGTAAGGTCCGTCTGGCTACACTGAGCTACTTGAGCTTGGTTGGCTATATTTTTTCCTCAATATGTCAGCGGTGTGAATGTATTTCACCACTCTAACAAAATCTGTGGATATACGTTCATTTGGGAATCTGTGCATCTCAAAATCCTCTCGTGAATGATCCGCCATTTAACCTTACCAGAGCGGAGCTCAGCCCTATCTAGAACGGTCTTGTGCTGGTGTGTTTGCACTTTACTGCGCTGGTCGGGGAAACAAATAAACAAACTCGTTAGTGGGATGAGTACATAAGTAGGCCTAGTTCTAAGTTGTGTTTTAGTATTATATTTGCATTACTTTAGCTTGGGTTTTGTATTATTACCTAGAAATATGCTAACCATTCCTGCTTTAGTTCCAGAGTAGACGGACATAAGATACAGTCTGAGGAGTTGCAGCTTTATTCAGTTATCCGCAGTTGAAACTAAACCTAAGTTTCCCTCACAAACTCTGATTTGGTCGCTATACTGTAGCTTATTCCCAGCTGAGCCGTTTATGAGTGTTTAGTCCTAAATGAAAACGATGCATACGCTCTAGCCACTCACTGGCAATTCACTGATGTCAGGTGCACTTAAAGGAGCCACACATACTGTAGGGCTAGAACTACAATTATGCTTATTAAATGCTTTCCCCAAATCACTTTTCATCGTTATCGTATCGGTATCGGCCACAACAAACCAATAAATATTGGTTATCATTATCGGCCCTAAAATTCCATATCGGTGCATCTTTAGCAGAGACCAAATTTCCCTCACAGGATCAAAAGAGTATATATACTTAAACTTATCAAAATAATCCATATTGCCAATAATGCCATTCATTTAAGTACGAAACAGACACAGATGACCTGAGTCCTTAGGTGATGGTAGTGTAGTGGCTAAGGAGCTGGGCTAGCGTGCAGTAGCCTGAAAAGTTGTGGCTTTATTTCCCGGTTTCCACCGTTGTGCCCTTGAGCAGGGCACTTAACCCAGAGATTGCTCTGGGGACAATGTAATCCCTTGTAATATAGTTGACATATGCATGTCACTTTTGATAACATTAACATTAACATCTTAATGAATAAATGTAAATGTCCAGTTCCTCAGCCAGCAGCAGTCATTCTGTAAGAGGGTACGCTAGAGCGAAAGGCTAGTGGTGACTCTTACTCATGTCCTCGTCTCCCTGGCTACTGTCCTTCACGGTCATGTACACCATCTTCTCCCGTGGCAACCGCGTCGCCACCGCCGGCTCCAGCACTGCATGGCCGTTCTGGAAGTCACTCTCCGTCACCACCTCTGTGCCACCTACACACACACGCACACACACACACACGCACACACGCACATGCACACACACACTTAGTGATTTATAACCCAAGTCATGGCAGGCTATGCCTCTAATCCAGATGAATTTAATGAGCAGTCAGCAAGAGTTGTAAACAACATTTCACGTCTTGAAAAGTGCTACACAAATAAAATGAATGATTGTTTTTTTTATACATTAAAAATCTCATTATTTCCGCCATTTCCATACAGAGAATGTAAGCAGTAGGATAGGGAGATGAATATTATTTTACATTCAAAACAACCTCAGACAGCTATTAACTTCCCCATTATTTGAGCAATTATTTTAACAATCTCAGAAAGAAAACAAAGACGTTGCTAATGGAAACGCGAACGTGTTTGTGTGCACTTGCCGATCTCAACGTCGTCGTCAGCCTCGGCCTTGAAGATGTACACCTTGATGACGTCGGAGCCGTAGCCATCCTCTTTGGAGTCGCCGTCGTCCTGTGTCACCGCCGTGCTGATCTTCAGGGGCGTGTCGCCGATGTCCAGCTTCTCGCCGACGTCATCCACTACACCACACAACAGCAGAGCACTAGTTCACCCATCGGAATGCTGGATATTTATTGCTGAGCAAAAACATGTTTGGTCTGGTAGCTAGCTGTGGTCCTGGTACTGTGACAATGAGATGTAATGTAAGCTTAGAGCAACTAGTGACATAGAGGAGAATAGGGAGAAGGTGGAAGGCTTTGTGATGCTGTAAGGTGTGACACAGTGAACAGGTAAGGAGGGGTAAAATCTCCTAGAAGGTAGAAGTGGGCTCCTTCCAAACTTTGTTTACAAAAACATCCTTTATATTCAATCCTTAACCCGTCCAACTGTGGCACTGTGACCTTTTATCTGCAACATTATGATGAATATTTCATGTAGATTTGTATAATGTAACACATTAATGAACATCACAACTGGAGTAATGTGACAGAAATGGATGCGTGGCTAATTTCCATCTGCAGGTCCTAGGGGCTGGCTGATGAAATACATTTTAAGTGCGTTCCTGGAGGTCTAAGCATGGCACCTTAGGCTAGTTAAACCCACTCAGTTAAGCACTATGGAGTCTGAAGAGAAACCTGCTTCAGGGCTGGTTCCTGGATTTTGGTGTATTATCATAATGCCATGTGAAATCTAATAATTTTAAGTTGTAGGGTAATATTTTCCTAACTTCCAAGTAACTCCTGTACGGCATTCTTGTACTGGACAATGGCAATACTTGGTCAATACATATTCCTATGAATTTCACATTCTGGAAAAACAACTTTCCAATAGGTCTATAGTACACTACAACAGTAGAAATCAACCATATCATTGTTGATGATAGGCTTGTACTCTTGTCTCATTAGAACCCACTAAACAGAATCACTGGAACTATGAAGTTTGTGAAGCCTGATTCAGTGTGTGGTTGGGCCTCCTATCTATTTGGGTTTGTTGACATACATCAGTCCATCCCAGTGTTCTCCCTGTAGTGACATTCTGTTAGTTCTGTGCTTGTACATGAACATGCAGCGCTTACAGGAGATCATGAGGTAGTCCTCTGATGTGGTTTTCCCATCCTCGTCCGCCTCCGTGTTGATGGTTACCGTGGACGCGGGCACGCCCTTGTGTGCCTGGATGACCGCCGCCTCTCCACCCTCGGCAACCATCACCTCCTCGGACACCAGCTCGTGCTCCAGCGGGCCGCCCACAAACACTCCCACCTGCTCGTCCACACCCACCCCTCCCTCCTCCTCCTCCTCCTCTTCCTCCACCTCTGCCTCGATCAGATCGGACGCCATCAGCACATGGTGGTGGTGGTGTTGATCTTCATCCTCCCCTTCCTCCAGAGCCGCATCCTCTTCCTCATCCTCCTCCTCCTCCTCTTCATCGTCCAGGGCCTCCTCGATGGCCACCTCCGCCCCCAGCATGGGCTCGTGGGCCATGATGACGTCAGCGGCCTCGTCCAGGTCGGACGCCTCCACCATCTCGGCCTCCAGCGCCTGCTCCAGCAGGATGCCCTCGTCGGTCACCACGTCTGACACCAGCACCGCCTCTGGCACCGACACCACGATGTGGTCGCCGTCGATGTGGGCCATGCCCCCCATCCCTGCCACTGGGGGGCGATGGAGAGTAAGCGAGAGGAGATGGAGAGAACAAGAGAGGAGCAGAGAAGAGAGGAGATGGAGAGAACAAGAGAGGAACAGAGAAGAGGAGAAGAAAGAATAGGAGAGGATGGGCAGGAGGAGACAGACAGAACAGGAGGGGGAAAAAAGGAGTACAAAGGAGTGAATTATACGTCATGGAGGATTCACAGTGCTGGCATACTTTTTCCACAGAAGACAGCACCAGACAGATCTGTAAGAGCTCTAGGCCAAATTGTGTGGAATAAAAGTAGTAAGGATGCACTCTGCAGATGGCCTTCATTATTACATGGGTTCATAAAACACAAGAAGCCACTCAGCTTTGTTTTTGTTGCACCCCACAACAACACCAACAACAAATACCCTCCTCTCCCCTGAAGTAGCTCTGTTCTCCTCTTCTCTCCTTTTAAGTGCTCTCCATTTGTTTGGTTTGTTTATTTGTTGTTGTTGTTTTTGTGGTATTTGTGGGCCAAGTATGTCACCTTTATAGTAGGTCTAATTTTATAACATTCCGACAGTACTCAAAAATGTAATTGGGGAAGCTGCCTCTCCCACTGCACATTTTGGCACACCTGCATGCTTTGTCTGTAAAGCTCTATATAGCATGGTCTCTATAAAGTGTTTATATTATTCTAATTAATATTATCATGTTGACTTAAATCCTTCCAAACACTTTGAGAAACTGGGCTTCTAAAGGTCTACAATAATAAAAAAAGAGTGAAATTTCAGGACATACAACCAACCACTAAACGGCCTCCTCACCGAAGTCCTGCATGATCATAGCGTGGGGCATCTTCAGATCCTGGGAGTGAAGCTCAAGAAGGCCTCCACCCTTGTCCATTGGCTATGGTTCCGCTAAGCTATGGGAAAGCACATAGAAGAGAGACACAGTGTTGTGACTTCGACTTTCCTAGGTTCACACGTTTTGAGTGCTGAACCAAAACTATGAGATTAGTTGAACGAGCATACCTTCACATCTGATTCCTGTGTGGGCTGAGTAAGTGCAACGTGAAGGTTCGGTTCAGCTGTTTCATCAGAGAGCTGTGAACTAGAGAAGGAAAAATAGAGTTAGAGCATCACTGCTCCAAAACAAATATGAAAACAACACTTCAAAGGCCCACATAATGTTCACTAATTCAAACTCCCTTATCCTGCAGCAATGAATAGCTAGTCCTTCCTTTCAAGACTCCATATCTCACTGCACTTTGGACGCTAGGATGTTTGGATAATCGTGAATGTGTTTCAGATTACTATAAAGAAGCCAGATTTGCTACAGTCGGCTACTTCGCCTGAGCTCCCTCAGTCACCAAGCTCATCTCCATCGAGTTTCCAGACTACAATCCAGCATAAACTGACCTGAGATACCCCAGCAGCACCACAAGGCTACAAATATACAAGTCAGGGTTTCCGTTGTCCGGTAATTGCCGGACATTGGCCGGGAAAAAATGAAATGTCTGACAAAATTAAATCTCTCCGATCAAATTGTCAGATTGAAATTGGCTAATAACCCCGTCCCTCTAACACAATCGGAATTTGAGAATAAGCCTAAAATGTAGGCCTATACCAAAGCAAGAATACGTCCTTTGGCTATGTTTTAAAGGAACAGGCTCTACCGTTTGAAAGTTATTAAACAACAAGCATATGCTGCATTTCAAATAGGAAGCGCACGCTTAAAACATCTGTTAAACAACGAACGAATGACTGAGACGGTTCAAACATGGCTAGGGCCAGGCAGACTAGTCTGAAAAGCTTTTTCAGAGGCCAGACGCGATGGATGAAGGTATTTGGTAATGCCTGAAGCCTCAGATGTCTGGTCGATTCCACCACCAAAAGAGAAAAAGCCGGAGTGTCGGGCGTATCTGTCAGAATCAGTGACGTTGGAAGTGGAGGTGCAATAATAGAATATTTGACCGGCATATCATCAAAATGTCCGGAAAACAAAACCTCTGCCGGTCACTTTGACCGGTACCATTTCTTTCAAGCGGAAACTCTGAAACAGGTTGAATACTCAGTATATACACACACACACACACACAAACAAACATGTCTCCAGGGATTACAGAATGAATGGTCTGAAAGAGAGAAAGTATCCAGAGAGCGGATGTTCTGTGTTGTTGATGCCAGAGGTCAGAGCACAATGGCCAGACTGTTTTGAG
Source organism: Alosa sapidissima (assembly GCF_018492685.1). NCBI lineage: Eukaryota > Metazoa > Chordata > Actinopteri > Clupeiformes > Clupeidae > Alosa > Alosa sapidissima. The sequence goes on along the minus strand of NC_055976.1, from coordinate 24,126,840 downwards.
CTGATATTAAAAGGCAACAGTAACTCAAATAACCATTCGTTACACGCAAGGTATGCAGAAGAGCATCTCTGAACACACAACAACAAAGAGCCTTGAAGCTGGTGGGCTACAGCAGCATAAGATTGCACCGGTGCCACTCCTGTCTTCTGCTAAGAACAGGAAACTGAGGCTACAATTTGCACAGGCCCACCAACATTGGATAATAGTAGATTGGGGGAAATGTTGTCTGGTCTGATGAGTTGTGACTTCTGCTGCGACATTTAGATGGTAAGGTCAGAATTTGGCAAAGATGGCCAAAAACATGGATCCTGCCTTGTATCAACGGTTCACGTTGTTGTTGGTGGTGTAATGGTGTGGGGGATATTTTCCAATTGAGCATTGTTTAAATGAGGGGTCTCCAACAGGCAGCTCGCGAGCTACCAGTAGCTCCTCACCTGTTTCTGAGTAGCTCTCAAAATAAGGTTTAAGGAAAACGTTAGCAAAATTAATAACAAAGTCACTTGGTAAACCTGATAAAATTCCTATCAAATCAAATTCACAATCTACAAAGACAGAAGGTAAAGGAATTGAAAGGAGCATTAAATCGCATACAAAACGTATTCAGCTGTTTTGGGTGGAGATCAGCTATGTGAATACATGCTACTACCGAGAGCCTATAAAACACGAGTAGCTCTCGGCCATGTTCATTTTGTCAAAGTAGCTCTAGAGGGAAACAAGAAGGGAGACCCCTGGTTTAAATGCACAGCCTACCTGAGTATTGCTGCTGACCACGTCCACACCTTTACAACCACAATGTTCCCATCTACTGATGGCTACTTCCAGCAGGATAGCACACCATGTCACAAAGCTCAAATTATCTCAAAACTGGTTTCTAGAACATGACAATAAATTCACTGTACTCAAATGGCATCTACAGTGATTAGCTCTCAATGCAATACAGCACCTCTGGGTTGTAATGGAACGGGAAATTTGCATCGTGGAAGCACAGCCTAACAAATGTGCAGCAACTGTGTGATGCGATCATGTCAATTTGGACCAACATGTCTGAGGAATGTTTTCAGCACCTATAATTAAGGCAGTTCTGAAGGCAAAAGGATGCCCGATTGGTGCCCAAAGTGCTTTGCAATATGGCCAACGAGTGGAGGGACTTGTCTGACTTTGGTTCAACCCTGTACCTGGTGTACCTCAGTAATTCTTCAGCTATGGTAGGCGAGTCTTTCACCTGGACTTTTCCAGAAAATGTTACATCTTTTCAATAAAAATCTTGTTACATGGTTTATGTATCCACTCTGTCTAGATACTTGCCCTAACAGTGGCTGTGATGATTTTACTTAAATAATATATTTTGCCCATTTTATTCAAAAAGTCCAACTGTCATTTCCATCGCACAACAAAACATGTGTTCTCAAGCAAAAATACCTTAATATCTACTGTTCCAAATGTGTTTGATTAAATATTACACACATATCTGCCCAAATATTAATTGTTTTAATTTTATTTTCCAGAAATGCATTTTGTTAGCCTATATATGTTTAACTTAAAATATGTGCTGTGATGAAATGAAAGTGTGTAGAGGAAAAAACAAAGTGGGGTGGAGATGACATAATGACATAAATAGAAAGCATTAAGACAAAAAAAATGCTTCCCTACAATATGGTATGTAATTATGTTTTTTTGTTTTTGTTACTATATTTTTTTAGTACTATACGGCAAATAAACAGCTTTTTAGCATGGACAATGTCATTTCCAACACAACCTGTCACCATGTCATTTCCACCATCACCACCGGCACCAGGCTACAAAAGCGTGAAAAAAGCAGCGGAAATGGCTGTGGCAGAAATCACATTTTGCCCTTTTCTCTTTCTGCCAGTTGTGAGAGTTAGCATTACATACACACAAAAAATACACAATATGGCCTTGGATTTTTCCAAATGCTTTTACATCCACATGAAATATGAGCCATTTGGAAATGACGCTCAATAAACATCCTCTCATTTTTACTTGTATCGTTCTTCCTTTAATTACTCCCTACGGAAATCAAACCCATGCATAAAAGGCCTCGTATCACATACAAAAGAATGATTGAGCCATGGTTATGTGTGACAAAAACAAAAAAAAGTTTTTAGTTTTTCTTATTTCTTCCAGGGACAAGAAAAGTACCATTGTTGAAGAATTACTCCCCTAATAAAGTGGCCAGTGAGTGTATACTTATCAGACAATTCAACAAATTCAAAACAATAATAGTTTTTTTCACTAATTGAGCTTGAAGTCAAAGAGATGTATCTTTGTGTATTAAACTCACATCTTACATTCAAGGCAATAAGTTAGTGATTCCTTTAGCTGAGCTTGAAAATGCTGTACCTAATGTGATATATTGATACCTTCTGTTACTTATATGACAGTTATCCCTCTGAAATTCTACTGCGTCTTATTTGCTTACTTAAAACACAGTTGTATTTAGCTTATCTTTGTATGTTGTTATCAACGTTATGCGCGAATGATTATGGATGAATAACCAACAATTATACTGTAGTTTAAGTGTTGGTGTGTTCTTGGTCAGTGATGTAGTTCTGATAACAGTCTGATTTTCTCACGGTACGTGAAGCAACTTCCCAAATGACGTAAATAGTCCCTCGCGTCACATCAAATAACCACTGGAAAAATACAGCCAGCGTGTGGAGTGCTAGTCTGAGAAGCTGAAAGCTAAATTTGGGCGGGATGCATACCGCTATCCCTAGCATAGTAGAAAGCGATGTTTGCATCGATTACAAATGTTGTAGATAAATGTTGATTCATGCATTCACGCAGGTCTTCCCTGCACCCGTCACGCCAAGTTTATATACCCAGAGCTCTTTGCTGCACAGCAGCCTTGGAGCATGATGGCCGTCTGTTTGGTTGCTGGCTGCCAGGTTAGCGTGCAAGCACAGTCTCCCCTTTGAGAAACACTCTAGATGTGATGTAAATAACCGCTTAGCCTGTAGGTTATTACAATTAACAGGTGAACTTTTGCTATAGTAATAATAACAGCTATGTGCTACGTGTGTAACATGTGTTATGTTTTCCGGTCATAACATGCATTCCGCGAACTTGATAACCAAGCGTTTCGATGCAGACATCCTGCGACAGCAGCCGACATCTTGTCTTCCGCCATTTTAATTATTGCTATGTGGCTAACTAGCGCTAGCAACGCAGCTATTTACAAATAAATGCGTTCAGTGCATTGCATACAGAAATGCAATGACGGTATATTGACAAATTACTGCACCGTGCGGTAAACACATCCAGTCACGTCCAATCGGACTATGAAGACGTGTGTACTGTGTATTTTCTAATTAGTCGACGGACAAGCTAGCTAACTAGCTGGCTAGCTGGAAGGTGCATGCAGAGGCTAACATTGCTTAGGCCCGTCTTCGGCTTTGTTGTGTTTCCGACAAGGCCCTAGCAGGCCAAGCGGGCCCGCGCCGAAAATTCACAGCGCAAAGTGCACTGGTGAAAATTATTTTACCTGTTATTACACTCCTCGTAAAGCGTCAGTAAATATCCTTGTTTCTTGTATTTTAATCTGTCGTAGTTTTCCTGTATTTTTCCTCGGTATGGCTACTGCGGCCTGTACATTCTGAATCCTCGAACACTTTTCCAGGCCTCGGCCAATCAGGCTGCTCGTTGACAACAGAGGAGGGAGGGGGGCAGACAATACCGCGCGGCCTCGCTCACTGCTGTCCTGTCTATTTACGTCACTCGCTTGAAAGCTGTAGCGGTTTCTTCTGCCATATGATCGACTTGCAAGCTGGTGCATAGGCTATGCTAAATATTATGTTACTACGCATATCAGTGACTGAATAAAGATTATCTGAATCTATGCCCCACCACCTAGCCTACACACGGACCCAGTGGGAATAACAAAAAGCTATACAAATTGAATGCATCCCTAAAATATCAAAGTGTGCTGAAGACAGTTTTCAGCAAACACACAGCACCAAGACTTAATTTGAAATATCAGTTCAGCAATTCAAACCTTCACATGAGCAATAACCATAAAAATATCCTTCCCAATACTTAGTTCCTACATTAACAATATAGTTATAATGTATTTGCATACAGGGCAGGTCTATGGACCTTGTCGAAAATAAACAGGTGCAAGTATAGAGTTCAAAAGGCTGTCCACAATTAATAATAACAATAATAATAATAATAATAATAATAATAATAATAATAATAATAACATTAGGAAGGTAGTCTTTTTCTGGGTAGATTTATTTATTGTTTTTCAGTTACAGCTACAGATCTTCTGAGGCACTATGTAAAAGGTTGCATACCCAGTTCTGTCATAAGCACCTGGCTTTTTGCATACAGTTTTGTCAATGGATGAAGTGAGGTATCCATAACCAAGTGTCCGAACTTAAGACTTACTCACCGGGAGAAAGAACGCAGGACAGCGGTACACACAAAATTTAACATACAAGATGTCTGATTGAAAACAAATAATTAAAAAAAAAAAAAAAAAAAAAATCAGGGAACAATATTTGCTGCAATAATTCACCTTGGCACAATGATGACACCGACAACATAAAACCTTTTTTCCCCCCCATCCAAGATATTTTTAAAAGGGCTGTTAAATTCCCTACAAATATTGCGTTGATGTGCCCAAGAAAACACATAAAAGTCAGTTATTATTATTATCATCATCATCATCATTACTCTTGGCAGAATGCAAGGAATCAATAACTACTTCAACAAAACACAACCCATCTCACATAGTCTGGAGCTTGCCTCCAAAGAATGTATCATACTGTACATAAATAGTCTCATCCATGGAATAAAAATACACATGCAACATCCAGTTGAAAGTTACTCAGGGTATGGTAGTCTAACAGTGTCATTCCACACCAAGGGAAGAATGCTGGGAGAACTACCAAGTTCAAATAGTAAACAAACACACGTTTCTCTCTAGGCTCTAACGTCCAGGACAAAATACAGTACATCACAGCTCTTCTTTTTTTCCAGCAGGTCTCTTCTTCGTGTCTCATCAAAAATAGACTAGGTTGATTCCAGAAAAAATAAAGTGGGAAGAGAAAACAAAAATGTTCACAACTTCTGTTAGTCTTTAAACTGATTCCAGTGAGGTCTCTGAGCCGCACTGCATCTCTTTCGGTCTCTCGTTGTCCTTCATTTTGTCCTCGTAGTGTGGCGATTGTGAGAGTGCAAACAGACATGCCACGTGCGTGTCCATTTCCTGAAGTGTCATGTTGCCAGTGCAGTGTGTGTGTCTGTGAGTGTGTGTGTGTGTGTGTATAGGGGGAGGGGAAGGGGCAGGGAAGCAGTAGGCTGGTGCAGGTTGCTCTGGGGGAGCAGAATGAGGCAGACGCCAGTCACTGTGTGTGTGTGTGTGTGTGTGTGTGTGTGTGTGTGAGAGAGAGAGAGAGAGAGATGAAGGCTTCAGTAGCAGCCGTCTTTCCACGACTCATCTGCGATTTTAGTCATCCCAAAAGACCTGCAACGACAGGAGACCCACATCAGCAACATGGGCCTGGGAAAGATGCCACAGCACTGACCAGCGTCAGCAGAACTGCTCTGTCTGAGGCCGACGTGCGCATAGTTCGGCCAGTAGTTTAGGCAGCATGAAAACACAGAAAATTAAACCCGACACAAAATGTCACATCAAGTTATATATATACACATTTAAATACATTACATTTAAAAGTGTAAAAGTATTTATTTATACACATTTAAATACAATACATTTAAAAGTGTCAGTCAAGTCAAGAAATCTTGGAGGATTCTAGTTAGAACATCATAGACATTTAGTTATAATAGCACAGTAGATAAATGCACAAGCTGGATAATGACTGCATGGTGACTAGTAAAGCCCTGCTCACGGTCCGTCGCCTCAAAAGTTGAAATGATAACTTTGTCGCTGTGTTTCTTGTCACCAGTGGTTATTCCACCTGTAATCGCTGAATTACATTAACATTACATGGTCTGTATTTTCACTACACACATGTAAAGGAGGCGACATCAACAAGAAATATATTATCCAGCTTCCACCTCTCTCCCTCACTAACTCCCTCAGAGTTGTGCCTACTCACCTCCTGGGCGTTTGTGACAGACGACCTCTAGCGGGCGGCGCGGCTCCCGCCATCCCCCTCCCGGGCATCTGTTTCGCCCCCAGGCTGGTCCGGCCAGCTGGGTACGCTCCTCCTCCTCCTCCTCCTCCTCCGTTAGCAGGCCCCGGGGACTGGACCCTGCGTGCCCCGGCGGAAGGGCCGGCCGCAGCCCCAGGGGCCCCGCGCGCGGGCTGCCTCGCCTGCCCAGCAGAGCCCATGGGGCCCAGGGCCTTCACTGGAGCACGCAGGGAGAGCGGGGAGTGGCCGGTGCTCCGGAGTCGCGTGGAGGAGGGCACGCCTGCGCAGGGAGGTGTGTGTGTGGTGTGTGGGTGGTGTGTGTGTGGGTGTGGTGTGTGGGTGGTGTGTGTGGGTGGTGGGGGTTTAAGGTGGAGAAGGGAGGGTAAGGAGACACATGAGCAGTGAACATCTTACATGTTACAATGAACATTACAGTTTGAACCAAACTAAATAATAATCATTTCCTCTGTAACACACTGCACTGTTTGGCATGAAAAGCGTAGGGAGGTGTGTAGAGATGGAGGAGGTCAAGTGGGGCAACAGAGACAAGGAGCTGCGTAGGCCAGTTTGCATAATACATGTTAAGTGTTGTATTTATAGCTTACTTGATTACTATTCAAATGCATTGACACCCCTTTCTATGATACCTTTCATTGTAACAATGCTGATGCATTTCTTCCCCCGCAACGCTAGGAAAATAAGTTGTGGTGTTATTTCTACAAACATCCACCAGGGGGCAGGGCATCACATAACAATAATGAGCAAAACTGCTTTTGTGGGTAGTTCCCTGATCTGCACCGCTGCCTCATGAAGCTAAGGGACTGATGCCACATGGTAAACTATAAACTTGGGAGCATGTGGCAGCCCAGTAGGGGATAGTAAGCCGACGGTGGCTGGGCTGGCCTGTGGGAGGTGTGGGTCTAAGGTGGAAATGGGGGAAGGCACAGCGGTGACGTGTTGGGGAGAGTTTGGGTAGGAATGGTACCGACCTGAGGTGGGGGACAGGGGCAGGCGCGACATGCGGTTGCCGGAGCTCTGCAGGTTAGCCTCCATGCTGCGGCTGTTTCTGACCGCCTCTAAAGAGCGCAGGCTGGTACGCGGCACCAGGTTAGGCATGCTGTGTCTCAACTCCTCTGGAATAACACACGCACGCACACACACGCACGCACACACACACACACACACACACACACACACACACACACACACACACACACACACACACACAAGCACGCACAAGCACGCACAAACAAACGCACGCACACACACGCACGTACACAAACACACACACACACAAACAAACGCACAAACAAACAAACGCACAAACAAACAAACGCACAAACAAACAAACGCACAAACACACGCACGCACAAACACGCACGCACGCACACAAACACACACACGCACACACGCAGAAACACACACACGCGCACAAACAAACACACGCACAAACACACATACGCACAAACACACACACAAACACATACACCCTCAAAGTCAGACCACATTCATTCACCACTAACTTTACTAATACCAAAACATCTTGTACCCGTTTCAGTAGACAACTAACCTATTACATTCAACATACTAGCCGCTAATATTTCATCAAAGTAAATACTGACTAAACTTGTAAATGAAAGGAACGTGATTCTCCTCACACCCAACTTCAAGCCTTCTGATGAGGAAAAGCACAACTGTAAACAAACGGTATGGAGGGCCACATCAATTCTAAAACTGACTATTCTCCTGCATATTGAACTGATCTAGCAGGTTTCTCAGTATAAACCCTTTCAAGAGAGTTCCATTATCAGCATCATAGTTGGCCCCACAAGACTTCCTTTTTAACATTCCATATGTTATCTTAATGCAGAGGAAGTAGATTGGGGCCCAAATAGAACGTTCAAGCATTGTTTTTTTTTTTTTATTGTTGAAAGGGTCTATAAATATCCTCAAAGAACATAGAAGTGTCCTCAACTCCTCTTACATTATGCATTATGCAAAGATCACATGCAGGGTCCAGCTGCTGCAGTAGCCGTGTGTAGAACAGTCCTCTTAAAGCCATGCATAGTGCTCATGGCAACGGCTGACATTGCCATGTATGAAAGTCCAGTGCCAATGTGGAATTACAGTACTGGTGTCTAAGCACAGTGGCATACTGCCATACATGCTACAATGCAGTGCTAACGTACAGACCCACTAGTCCATACTACATTACCCACAATGCACTGCACACACGCCTACCTTCACTGCGGGCGTATTTGAGGAGCTCAGCGCTGGGCCCCTGGAGGGAGCGCCGTGGGGTGTGTGTGCGCGGCTGACCGCCCACGCGTCCGTAGTCGTGAGGGCTGCTGGGCGACTGGCAGCGGGGCGATCCCAGCGGCGAGGGCGAGCATCTGGGCCGCCGCTGACCCAGGCTCGGGGGGCAGTAGCCCATGGCGTCCTCCTCATCCTCCAGGCTGTAGGAGTCCAGCTCCTGGTCGCTGTAAGCGCCTCCTCCTCCTCCACGACGCAGGGACTGCAGCGAGGCCGAGGAACTGCGGCGGGATGCGGTGGCCGAGCTGGACGCGTAGTCCTGACGCAGGCCTAAGAGACACACACACACACACAAATGTTACTACAGGGTAATTAAATAAAAACTGGAAAAAGGACACTTACAGCAAGTATTTCTTGGAGCCCATATACAGTGTGCAGACCATCTCCCTCTCACATCTCACCAAAATAACATACTCTGCAATGTCATCTAGGAGTTTTGCTTCAGTAAGAGTTGCTGATCCCTGCTTTGAAAAGGTGTTTAAATTTAGCCTCCTCTCCACCGCCTGGCGCCTGCAGCACTAAGCTATTTCTCCAGGCAGTGGGAACACCACAGCGATGATAAGAAAGGTACTTTAAACATCCTCAGCCCTTGGAGAGTTGCTAACATTGAGGGAAGCCAGATTACATTCTGAAGATCTCCAAGCGCAGCCAAATAGTACCAGCTGGGCAAAAAGCTGATTTCCTCTCTTTGATGTACAATATGCACCGAATGTGACAAGAATTTGAATACGGAAGTAGGTTTGCATAAGAAAACCCCAAGGCTTTACAGAGAAGGGGTCTCATAATCGCGCGCACACACAAACATTTGCATACTAACAGACACATACTGCTAAAGCCCTTTCGGTGCTTACAATAGTTCACAAATGCAGAAACAGAGATCCACACCTGTGTGTGTTGAGGAACACAGCTCCCTCTCTTTTTGTATACCCCAAAACTCATGTGCTCTCACACACACACACACACACACACACGGGGGTGCACTCACTCTCCTCCTGCAGACGGGCCATGATCTGGACATCAGTGAGGTCCTGCAGCTTGTAGCCCATGGAGATGGAGTCATCGGAGGTGCTCAGCTCGCTGTCTATAGACGACTGGGAGCTCAACGCCGAGTGCATACTCATGTAACCTACACACACACAAAGTTATTTATTTAAAAAAAAGAAGAAAAATTTGCTTGCACACACACACGCACACACACACACACACACATACATACATACAAGCCCATAGGCATGCAGCACAAGCAGTATTGTGGCTTTAAAACCGTGTGTGTACATACTCACACAAACACACAGAGAAACACACACTCACACACAGTAATGTGGCTTTAAAACCGTGCGTGCATATGCTCACACAAACACAAACACACACACAGTAATGTGGCTTTAAAACCCATGTGTGTACATACTCACACAAACACACAGAGAAACACACACAGTAATGTGGCTTTAAAACCCATGTGTGTACATACTCACACAAACACACAGAGAAACACACACAGTAATGTGGCTTTAAAACCCATGTGTGTACATACTCACACAAACACACACACAGTAATGCAAGTTTAAAACCATGTGTGTACATATACTCACACAAACACACAGAGAAACACACACACACACACACACACAGTAATGCAAGTTTAAAACCATGTGTGTACATATACTCACACAAACACACAGAGAAACACACACTATGTGCAGACAAACTGGTTTGACTACTAAAGCATGTATGCACATTACTGTGGCTCTCTCTTCCAGACAGACACACAGAGCCATACAGCAATACAGTTAGACGCATGCTCCAACACACACACAGCAATACAGTTAGACGCATGCTCCAACACACACACAGCAATACAGTTAGACGCATGCTCCAACACACACACAGCAATACAGTTAGACGCAGGCTCCAACACCCAACACAGAACACACACACACACAGCAATACAGTTAGACGCAGGCTCCAACACAGAACACACAGAAATATAGTCAGACGCATGCTCCAACACCAAACACAGAACCAGAGTGGGATTATTCCGTTCCTTTGAACCAACCCCAGCTGGGCCACACACACACATACGCACACACACACACACACACACGCACACACACGCACACACAACACAGAACCAGAGTGGGTTTATTCCGTTCCTATGAACCAACCCCAGCTGGGCATCTCACAGCCACACACACACACACACATGTTTGACTGTTAGTAATGGCTCAGTGGCCATGCTTTTCAGTTCCATTCCTGTCTGGCATTCAGGGTTAAGGGGGGAGGAGTGTCAGAATTGATAGAGCTCAGAGACTTCAGAGCCAGGTGTGTGTGTGCCTGGGTGCGTGTGTGTATTAATTTCAAAATTACCAACTGGGTTTTCAGTAATGAGAACATAAGGGCATGAATTGAATAGGTGTGTGTGTGTGTGTGTGTGTGTGTGTGTGTGTGTGTGTGTATTAATTTCAAAATTACCAACTGGGTTTTCAGTAATGAGAACATAAGGGCATACATTGTATGTGTGTGTGTGCGCATGCATGTGTGTGAGTGCATGTGTATTAGAGGACACACAGTGCCCCCGCCTTTCCCTGCACATACACTCAGGTGTGTGTGTGTGTGTGTGTGTGTGTGTGTGTGTGTGTGTGTGTGTGTACTGAAATCCTGAGTGGATGCCGTTTCACTGCTATAAACAAAAGGTCAGACAGGAAAAGCTCAGCCTTTCACAAAAGAAAGGTGTATACATTGAAAGGTCATCAAGTCTGCACAGAAGCCATAAATTGCAGTGCAGACACCAGGGAAAGAGGGAGACACACACACACACACACAGGATGCGTAGGAATGACTAGGCAAGGCAACGCACATGTTTAAATACAACGCCAAGGTTAGTCACATCCACAGCATAACATAACACACCCAACCCAGATGAGAAATGACTAAGAAAGAAAAACAACATTGCTGTACCCTTGGGGCTGTTGCTGACCTTGTAAAGTGGGCATGTAAATCTGTGTCAGTGTGTGTGCAT
>NC_055976.1:24095386-24110386 GCF_018492685.1 Alosa sapidissima | reverse complement strand
TCCTGTCTTCCAAAATCCCCAAATCTTCTCCAAGTTGTCTAGTCTCTACTGCATGGGCAGCATAGGTGGTCACACTCATAATAGATAGCATTTGACAAAGACTGCTGTAGGGGACTCTGCCTCTCTAACTGGAAGAGACAGGTTCGGATGGACACACACATACACACACACACACACTTATCCAAACTGCAGTCGAGTGAGCGACTGCCGTGTAGCATTGAATGCTCTCCATCCACACCAAGTCTGTCATGTTTCACATTCAAAACAGCAGAACAACTTAAGCGACAGAAAGGAAATAGGAACAAAAGTTCTGCCCAAAACGTCGCGCCACATCTCGGTGCACAACACTCTGATTCAGTTTAGGACATTCCAATTAAAAAACAATGTAACAATGTAACTTATTTTGTCACTAAGGCTCGCTCGCATCGCATAGTTACGACGTGGTGTTAGAGTCAGCTGTGAGGATTTCACTCTTTCTTTCTTTCTTTCTTTCTCTCTCTCTCTCTCTCTCTCTCTCTCTAACACAGACAAGGTCTAAGCTTAGGCACTACACTGCTTTAGATGCAGAAAGACATGGTCTTTAAGGAAATGAGCAGCCTACACAGCACACAAGTTCAAAGGTCACCAGATCTAAATGTTTCAACATAAGTCAACATAAGTTACTCATCATGATTGTTATGTTCCGTTCAGTCAGATTTCACTTCATGTGAGTAGTCCACGGAGCGATCTGTTATGTCTGCATCATTCTTGTCAAAATCCCTAAACTAAACAACAAAGTGAAAAGCACTATAGTCATAGGCTATAATTCTAACTTCTCCCGTCCTCAATAACTTAACCCAATAGCTAGCATCTCGGCCCTCACTTATTGGTGTGTATTCATTTCCTGTTTGTACAGTACAACCCTTTTTTATTTTTCTAGAAAAAGCTACAACTAGAAAAAGTATATTAACTTAATATTTTACATTTAAAAAAAAAGAAGTGCTTTGTGGCATTTCACTGAGTGACGTGCACTTTTGAAACTCAAGCTACCACACCATAAAAAGGTGCAGGCTTAATGATTGAAAATTTTTAAGAGAGATCAACTGAACATGCTTACATGCATCACAGAGGTCTTCAGGGGTCATTTTGATGATCTTGCAAACTAACACATGACTATACATTTTTTTTATGATTTCATAATGGTCTTCTTAGGTTGTTACACTGAAGGAGTTGAAATTAACTGCATTTTCAGGACAAAAGTCCCTGAGTTATTTCAAAACTTAAAATACAATTAAAATTATAAATTATAAAATAAGGCAACATATTTTATTTTCCCAAAACTTATTTGAAGTATAACAGGTTAGATCATGTAGTGTTATCTAATACACTTTGTACGTAGGCCTATGTAAAATAATTTGGTGAGGACACAAAAAGAGACCCGTCACGTCTCTCAGCCCAAACCAAACATACATAGCCTAGCTGTGCAGCAGTAAGCACATCCGCTGCCAAGTTCATCAAAAGGCCTATTCAAAGCCACTGTGGCGGGGATCGGCGAGGGGGGAGTGTCATCCATACAAAAGCCCCTGTCAGACGAAGCTCATCCAGCCCTTTACACAGGGACATACACACATACAGGGACATACACACATATACACACACACACACACACATATACACACACACACACACAGCTCCTGCTGGGATGAACACAATAATATAGAGCGCTGCATTGAGGTCATCGTTCCTGTTTTTTTTTCCCCTTTCTCTAGAGAGAGAGATAGGAAAAGAGGATGATAAATAAGAGAGAGCAAGAGAGGAGAGAGAGAGCAAAAGAAAGAGAGGAGAGAGAGAGAGAGAGAGAGAGAGAGAATGAAAGAAGGAGGGTCAGTCCAAAAGCACAGACGGAGACCTGGCATGCCCTGGACAGGAATCTCCACTGCGACAGTGAGCACTAAGCACAGTGAGATCAGATCCGGGATGTGAGCCTTCAGCTGAACTGCAGCCTATTACCCACAACACCCCAGTCGCTCACAGCACTGCATCCCGCAATCCACGGCCACGCCGGGCTTCTCTAGGCAGAGCCGGTCGTACATCTTCACTTGCATAACAACAAACCTGATTATGTCTCTTCACTTATACTATTATCCATTCTTAGTACAGGTGTAATACAGGTGTGTTTCAAGGAGGTAAGCCGAACACTCGGAATGCACACCACTTATTGAAGGGTCTGCAGGTATCACCTAGAGGAGACCACCTAGTTAGCACTTCATGGACCACCATTCACTTTGCCTTTTATGGACATCAAATAACTGAAGCAATCTGTTCATGTGAGCATTGTTGTTATTTTCCAGAGTAACAGAACACTGGGAGACTGGCTCCACCAATACCTCATATCTCATGATATGGCTCCATGATGAATGTTTTTGTAAAGCTATGTTAAAATTGAGGTCATGAACATGCAGAGCTGATGCACAGGAAAGAAGTTACCGTGTTATTTGGATAAGAAACTCGCAGGTAATCTGGGAAATGCCCCCTGGTGGGGGGAGGGAAAGCAAAAGGAGACGCCATTCTGAGATGTCTTCATTGTCTTGTTAGATTGGCACTTTAACGGAACAGAACTCCTGCAAATACAAGCTGAACTCAGACATGAAGCATAACTTGTCGTGGCTGCATCCAGAAAATTATTATGCTACATGTAGAAAAATACATCCCTCAAATGTTGATTTTGAAAATTAATTTAACATAATGGTCAATGTTTTTACTCATTCAGATCTTACTGAGTGTTTAATGACACCCTTTTTTCTGTGATGTGAAAAACAAAACTGGATATGTGTTGAGATTTTCAGGGACTTTAAAGCCACACTTTCTTTTCGCTTATCAGATAGAAGCACAACTTGAATTACATAGTGTGACTTTGGAAAATAGTCAGGCTACTTTACATACTTGGACATAGGATGGAAAATGTAGGCTAACTCTTAGGAGTAGATTCTTCACTGGCTGCATGCTTCAAATTGATAATCTCACTTCCAAAATTGTGTAGTGCCATGAGAAGTCATGTAAATCACTGAGCTTTACTGCAGCTACACGGCCTCATCCCAGTTCATACCCTCGCAGGATGCGGCATTTTCAGTCTGCTTCTTGGCTCAATCCTTATTTGTCTGCCCATTATTGACCCGAGGTGACGCCCACCCCCTGACCCATCGACCTGCCATACACCTCTCACACGCACACACAAACACAAAAGTGCACACTTCACACACAAACGCGCACATTTCACACACACACAAAGGTGCACACTTCACACAGACACACACAGCTTGTCCACACCCAGTACCAATCAGAAAGAGCAGGATCACATGTGGCCTAAGTCCACCCAAAGCAGTTTACAGGGTCTGGTCAAAGCGGCTTAGTGGGGCTGACCGGATTAGCCCGTGCTGTGGTTGTGTTTGCCCCACGCATAGCATATGGGAGAAGGCTAATGATGTGAAACTGAGAATAAGTCAGTGCTGTGCTGCCTCTGCCATTCCAAACCCAGGGTAAGCTGCTAATTGGCCAGCAGGCAAACAATGGCCTACCTGTTTACAGACAGTGCAAAAATGGAATTATGGGATAACTGTGTGGGGATTGCTTAAGGGAAACATTAATGCTACGTCATCTCATTACATATGCATGGGAGAGATATGGATTAAAAATGGATTGCACTGGATTTAGCAGCATTCTTGCTAATTAGCTGGTCTGTAGCATGTCTACATTTTGTGAGTTGTTCAAGAAATAGTATGGCAATATTGCAATGCCGGTAATTTTACAACTTAATTGATTTCTTTTTCAAATCGGTCTTGCTGGGGTTTCCTTGGATGAAAGAAAAAGAAACTGATGTTCTTCTGACTTCCAGACTGGCAAGTACACTGGCATTTTCAAGCAGACATGCCCAGTAGGGGAAGAGGCACTCACTCTCTCTCCCGGCTCTCAAGTAACACCGTCACACACACACACACACACACACATGGCAGGACTGTGGCATGCCTCGGGTGAATCACGTTGACTGGGCAGTGGGCACTCCGTACAAACAGAGGCCCACACTCCTCTGTTCCTCCCCCAGCTCTGTCCATCTTCTCTTGTCCTTCATTTACCCTCCCTTTGCTCTAGTCTTCATCTCTCTATTTTGCTCTCTCTGACTTACCATCTCTCTCGCTCTCTCTCTCTCTCTCTCTCTCTCTCTCGGTTCCTGCATGTCTTGTTCTCACTCGCTCGCTCCACTTCCCAGGATGCTTAGTGAATCATATGATGCTGTATGGTGCAGAGCTGCAGTGCTGTGATCTGTACATCCAGTGCTCCCTCAGAGCCTCCATAGAGGGACACAAACACACACACAAAAACAGCCCAGCTACACTATATTCCCACGATGCCACAGCGGGCCCGCTAACACACTCCTCAACGACAGATACATACCCACCCCCCCCCCCAACCCTTCCTAAAGGTTCAATGTAATCATCCAATTAGATTGTCTAACACAAGTAGGAGGACGACAGAGATGGGTTTCCTCCCAGACGAGTCCAGCCTGAGTGTGCTCACTGCGGAGCTGCTGTGAGAGCAGGGCTGAAACGAGAGCACGAGGACCCACTGGAGCAGAAACTCTCCAGCGGCCACAACGCCACACAGTGAATCTCAGGAAGCATTTAATTAATGCTGATTGGCCCCGGAAACAAAACAAAAAAAACGATGAAAGTGCATCATCACCACATCAGGGCACTTTTAATACCACCAACAATGGCTGATATTAAAAACACATTAAAATGCTGTATGCAAAAGCCAAACATGCAAAGGGGTGCTTCTGTGCATGTCACAATGAAGCCTGACCTTACAAAGTTGGTGTTTTGCATTGGGCAAATGCTCTTTGATATGCGGCTGCCTTCAGGAAGTCTTACCAGAACCTCAGGAAACTTACAATTAGGCATGCACTTTTTAGGAGCTCTTTAGCTGATACTAATGTTAATAGTTTCCAGTTTATCATTTACAATGGCAAGGGAAATGCCTTCAGTGGGGTTGTAAATATTGACATCAGTTGGACTGTTGTCGTTAAAGGCAAAAGTTGCTGGGAAGCAACTCAGCCAGTCTGAGTGGACCAACTAAAAGGGCTTTAATAGGTTTGACTCTTTTAGTGATAGCATCGACAGTTGGCCTACTCAGCTTGCCAAGATCCCTAGTCACAGAGCTCTGATGTGTCTTATTCAAAGGGTGCAAATATAACCCCATTGGCTAAATGTGGGCACCACTGCACAGAGGGGCTATTCATTCCTTCCCAAAAACATAACATAGCTTTTATTGAGCCCAGTTAACGGATCTGGAGTGCATCTGCAGATGCAGCCTTGTAAGGTGTCAAAGACAAACATCGACAAAGTATCCGGACCATCTTTAAACTCAAATCAGACTGGATCAGTAACAATAGGGACTTACCAGCTGTCCTCGTCCTCTGCCTCGACACAGTCCCCCAGATCAAGCACATCCACATCGTCCAGGGCAGAGTGGTCCATGACCGCATCGCTCCCACCCAGCGTCTCCGACTCGCAGCTTTCCAGAGAGGGACTTGACTGTGGCTGCTCCTCTGTGTTGCCGCCAGCGCAAGTGAGATGAAAGCCGGCGGACTCCGGGTTCTCTTCATCGTCTTCGTCCTCTAGCCTTGAGGCTTCGGGCAGCGGGGACATGTCCTCGATGCTGTTGCTACTACTGTCCGGCGGGGGGGACAGTTCAAAGTCTCGGGCGCTAACCTCACCTCCGTCCTCCGTCGTAACGGAAGAGTTTGTAACTCCCTCGCCAAGTGTCCTTTGGTTATTTATGTCAGTACCAGTCGAAGTAAGGTTGCTGTTGATAAGTTTGGTGCCCCTGTTGCGCAGGGTCTGGTTCTGGACTTCCAGTCTCCGCACTAGCTCCTGCAACTTGCGGACCTCTTCTAGCTCCACCCCTGCAAGGTCCTGTTCGGTTTCAAAGCCGGGCTGCGCGCTAGCCATGTGCCCGCTGGTACTACCGCCATTGTCGGCTGTCTGGACCACATTTCCACTGTCCGGAACCACCATTCTCCCCAGCTCCTGTGAAACAGACGGACTGGTAATGTTAGCGTGCTTTCTAAGGTTATTCGGAAAATAATGCAAAGTCAAAGCCACATCTGAATAACCAAGTTGAGAGGGATTAATCAACAGCACTCCAACATATCGTCAAACTTTGACCTGCACGAGATCCTTTGGATCACGGAGACGTTGCCCAATTACAAACCCAAGCAGCAAGTGAGAGAAACACGTTAAGAATAACTGTTACATGAGAGCTAGCGATCAACCAAATCAGTATGTTACCATACTTCCATGTTGATCAACCATGAGGCACACGTTAGCCTCACATGAACGAATCAGCTGCCGTTTATATATAACGTTATAAGTTTGAAAAACAAACGTCATTTTTGCAGCGTGGCAATTTCTCATGCATGACTAAAGAAACTAAACGTGACACAAATACAATCAAATGGCCTAACATTTGTAATTGTATGTAGTAAGTTAAATTAATCAGGCAAATACGGCAATCAATGACCTACACTACATTCCGACAAATCAATCATGTAACGTCCTAGCAAACTGTCCGACCAATGTTAATAAAGAAAAGTCACTGTTGAGCCAAGGGAAGTCAACTGCAGGACCTTTCAGCTGCAAGCGAATCGTTTTTACATAATGTCCACAATCTGAAGCTCAGATAATCTACGCATGCAGATGCTCTCTTATTTAGTTGGCTAGTTACTTGACTATTTGCTTGGTAGATAGAAAACAGACTCGACATGCTATCTAACTGCCGATTTAGCTAGCAGCAAAGCTAACAGCAAAACAAAACCTACCACCGGTGTGTGATCTGTAATTTCGGAGGATGTTTGAATTAACGTTGACGAGGTTTTGCTTTGTTTTTCATCGATTCGGTCACCGTAGCATTTTCGTAAAATGTGGCCGAACAAGCAGTGTAAATCGGAGAAAAAAATCGCGCAAATCCCCCTGTTACCTTATCGCAAGGTATCTATCTGCAAACGCTAGCTAGTTAACTTTGCTAGCTAAGTGGCTACTATCGTTCAGCTAACTAGCTTGACTGTTACTACAGAGGTGTGATGCCTATCATCCCTTAACGACAAGGAATACACCAATCAGAAGCTTAAACCCGCCCATTTGCAGAGAGCACGCTAGACCTGTAAATTTAGCGCCATCTGTAGGTAACTCAGAGCACATCTATTTTAGCCCAACGGCCAGCAGACAGCCAACAGCAGATGGCAGCAAAATCTACAATTCTGTTCTAGATAGCAGGTTGGACGCATCTGATTCTCATGTGTTCTAAAGCAGGGATGGACTATATATATATATATATATATATATATATATATATATATATATATTTTTTTTTTTTTTTTTGTTGTTGTTGTTTTTTTTTAAAAAGGGTCTGCAAAAAAGGTCCTGCAATAAACATGACATTTTGCAGCAGTCTCGTTATGTTTGTCATTTTTAACACCTTGCTTGCTGTTCGCTGATCCATTTAGGCCTATCACTCTATTTTTTCAACACTGAGCCGAATATGTGAAATGGACTAGAGTGGAGAGATGATCCTGGACTTCAGGATACACCCACCCTTACGTCCCCCATTAGTAGATCGCCATACGTGGAGTCCAGCATGTTGCTCCGCTATCTTGCTACAGTAGCCTGTAAAGGACAAACAATAGAGATAGTGGATTCATACTGCCTCATTAGTCATCTGACCACAGGTTCTGCTTCATCAAGGATCAGGATCACCATGAAACAGTTGCTGAATCCTGAAACCTGCTGAAGTCCATCACTCTGCTCAACAACACTATCCTAACTCCCACCTGGCATCATCGCCAATACCCCTTCCCAGCACATACTCATGCAGGCACATGCAGTTTCACACACACACACACACACACACACACACACACACACACACACACACACACACACACACACACACACACATACTGTATGTGACAATGCAACCCCTACTAATATAGACCCATCCATTGCTTGGACTCTGCAATGTACTTTCATTATTGCACTTATACTGTATATTCCTGTACTTAACTTTTAAGCTATATTTCATTGGGTTTATTTCATTCTGTCGTGTTTCTCATACTCTCACAGTTACTGAGTCGTATTGTATGTGTCTTATTCTGCTTTTTTCCTTGTTTCACTTCTGCATAGCATTGTGCTTTTGGTAGACAATTCTGATTTTGATTAATACACATATGGAAACATTTTTTTTGTTTTTACTGAACTTTTTTTTTTTACTTAACACATATTTTTTTTTTTTTACTTAACCTTCTAACACTGTTCCTATCAAAAATGACAGATTTACTCATTCCCTGTACCATAAATATGGCATTTTTCATCAGATTGCCTCAAGATCTTATGATATCCTTCACAAAAGGCTTTTGAACACATAGAATTTATTTTGACTACTTTCTACACCCACTCACAGACACACATACACACACACACACTCAGTACATGTTGTCAGTTCATGTTGCCACTTGTACGTGTGAACCACCAATGTCCGCACAGGCATTCACGCACATACGTGAATAGGGGTGAACAGAAACACACCCACCCACACACCCATGTACACCCACTCACACACACACACACAGTTCATGTTGTCATGTTGCCACATGTGCAGGAAAACCACCAATGTTTGCACACACATGCATTTTCACACATGGAGACACTCACACCCACACACATAAACAGACACACACACAAACACACGTTATGTAGATGTTAATGTTCTAATAAGGGTCTGTTTACAATAATGTTCTATTAAATAATACTTTTTGTCATGGTATTGGTATTTAAGAGCAGTTAAAACTGTTCGGTCAAATTTGACCGCGAACAGTAAATGAAGGGGGGTAGCAACGAACAGTGTTACAGTGTAATTACCATTAGTAGACTTGCAATAGTAATAGCATTTTAGAGTGTGAATACGCAGCAGTATAATTTTTTACTCCTTGACAGATAAATACTGTTTTCGCTTCATCAAAGAAATATCTAGCATATCTGCTAATGCAGATATGGTGTGTGTAGCCAGCATTGTGTGTACATAGCTGCATAATACAGAATGACGAGTCTGATCATGCACACCCTTTGTAAATCCTGTAGTAGATATTTCACTGGAATTTCCGAGTGTTTACAAGAAGGTCTGTTTCAGCAGGCATGGCTTGTGTTTGTACGTGTGTGTGTGTGTGTGTGTGTGTGTGTGTGTGTGTGTGTGTGTGTGTGTGTGTGTCTGTGTGTGTGTGTGTGTGTGTGTGTGCGTGTGTGAGGGGGATAATGCTATCAGGAGCTATAAGCTGGAAATGATTTTAAATGATTTCTGGCAATCCTTATGCAGAGGCCCTTCTCACACCTTTGTGAGAGTCGATCTGTGGGCACACCTCTTGCACAGGCTGCCAAAGTAACTACCACACACCCACGGGTTCTGCTGTTGCTCAGATATTTTAATTGCAACGTGGAATCTTTGGTTGCCTTGGTGACAATGGAGAGCCCAAGCATGGTGTGTTTCTCCTTTAAGATAACGGCAAACATTGTGGTTATCAATGTACAGTGTTTGAGTGTGTGTGTGTACAGTTTGTGTGTGTGTGTGTGTGTGAGAGACACACTGAGACAGCTGTGATTTCTCCTATATGATCTTATAAGCATGGGACATGGGAAATTACTGACCTTGCTTCTTCTGAGTAAATGTGTCCAATGACAGGGAAGGAGAGCAAGGGACCAGATAGTGTATGAAATGTGTTAACATGCTTTAACATGCATCTGCCTTCATCTCTATATCTCCCTCCTCCACCTCTGTCAACTCTGCGTCCTCGTTCTGGGTGTGGGTTACTTTTTGACAGAAGGCATGGGAACGGGAATAGCTATACCTTTTGAGAAGGTATAGCTGCTCTGTGTTCTCACCATAGACTCCCCACATTTGCTGCCCTTCAGTGTGAAACATATGTGAAGAAAGTGCATAGGGGACGGAATGGACCCGCGGCAGTGTTAAAAATAAGTCAGGTTTTGGTGTCTTTCTTTTTCCAAACTGTTGCCAGTTGTTAACATTTAATTACAGTTTGTGTGCACTAGGAATATAAGTACATATACAGTTATAAGAGTGCCTTTCTGATCTACCGGTACTGGATGGGCATGTCTGCTTTCAGCCATAGAGTGCGGTGTGGTTGACTTAACTTTGGCATCACACCTGTTAGTTTTCAAAATACACACAGGCAAATTCTGTGACCAACATCAGAGATCATAAAAAAAAAATCCAGTTTGACCAGTTTTGTTTTTCTTTTCTTTCTTTGTTTCTCTGAATAATCCTGCCATCGCTAAGATCAGACAACAGTGCTGTATAATTAAACCAGCAAAACAGATGGACACATCAAACTGAATGTCAGGCATTAGACGCAAAGAGAATGAGATGGTTAGTCAATACCAAAGATTTTAGAAAAGAGCTCTGTTCTAGAATCTTTGGTCAATAGGCCTACTGTGTTGGGTTAGTGCTAGCTGTGCCAAAGAGCCCCGTGGGTCTACATTCCCACTGATGGTGTGTGAGCTACGAGGGGGATTAGGGTTGTGTGTGTGAGGCAGACGAGTGGCTCTTGTGGTCAGACCTGCTGGATCAGTGCGGCTACGCTGCTGTGGTCCTCACAAGTCTCTGATGGTATCTGCCCTGGCACCAAACACGTTCCAATTATTCGCCACAGTCACAGCAAGGAAGATAA
Organism: Alosa sapidissima; assembly: GCF_018492685.1. Lineage (NCBI taxonomy): Eukaryota > Metazoa > Chordata > Actinopteri > Clupeiformes > Clupeidae > Alosa > Alosa sapidissima. Next base: position 24,099,618 of record NC_055976.1, on the reverse strand, counting down.
GCATCTCGGTGCGTGCAGCCCGAATGGAGACACAAACCATGTAGGAGACAAAGAGATACTGTCCGCAGCACAACATCTACACCAAACATCGAGGAAAAGTGCCTGGGCTGCCATTTTAGTGGAGAGGAATAGCCAAAGAGTATTTTCCTCATTCAACTTAAAAATGCAACCGCATGTAACTGTATCTGAATTTGCATAGTCAGATGGCTGCCTGGTTCTCCAGGTTAAGGGAGATGCCCAGGGTCCATGTCCACAGGACGCAAACAACCAGCTGTGTTTAGGAAACATTGCATTAGGGTTGGGTCTGGAGCCGCAGGACAAGAGTGCTTGTGGCACCGGCAGCTTCTGCATGGAGCTCCCATCAGATCACTCTTCACCTGCTACTGTACACACTTAATCTCTTTACAGTGTTTTTCAACCGCTTACACACTAAATCTTTGCTTGTCACACAATTTTCTAAACATTTCATCCAAACATCATAACCCCACACCAAATCTGCAAAACCACACTAATTCTTGTGTTTAACTCAGTTTTCAATTTACTAAAACACATTTTGGAAAACACCACACACAATTTTCTACTTAACACACAAAAATCTAAAAGGAAGTAACTTGATTTCATTTTTCAAACACAACCCATCAAAATGCCACACTAAATCACCAGTGCTCCACTCTCTCTCTTCACATGTGTAAACAGTCATTACTTTACTGAACACCATCCAATCATTGCCTTAGTATAGGTCTATAGTCTATATGTATGGACCCTTTCAATCTGCTCCTAGAGGATTTGTTCAGAACCAATGCAGATACAGTAATCTGACTTTAGCTTACAGTAATGTTCGACTTTATGTAAAAATTGTCTTTTGTACTCTATTTTTGTTTCTCCCCAAGTTACCATTAGCTCAATACATTTTTCAATAGACCTATGAATACATACACAACCACCCACCCCCCCCCCCCCCCCCCCACACACACACACACACTTTTCTTTGGAAGAAGCAAAGTAATTTGATAGTAGTCAGTCAATTCCGTCTTAGGCAAAATCAACTTTTTCAAAACTAATTCTGGTGGTCATTGTATTTTACTTTTTTTTTTTTTTGCTGGCTGTAAAATACTGTATTCACAGCAAATTATTTGGGAAAAATCCCTATTTTTGGTTTTAACATTTCAACTTCTCTCTGTAGATACCGTAACTTTCACTCTTGTATGGAATTACATAAAGTCTATGAAAGACAGAAGAGCTTTAGGTTTTGAGCAACAGTGTGTACATGATGTATCCAAAATGTCATATTATGACGAAAGTGTTTATAATGTGAGGTGAATGTTTGCTTTACTGTAAAGATGTGTTGACATTTTGAATGTTGTGTGTCATTTTGCTGGAGATTTGAGGCATTTTGCATTTTGTGTGAGCAATTGTGTGTTTTGTGTTATGTTAATTTGTTCATCTGTGTCTCTCTCTCTCACTCTCTCTCTCCCTCTCTCTCTCTCTCTCTCTCTCTCTCTCTCACACAAACACACTACATTGACGCAGGAGCCTGTGGCTCCTCTATCTTTCACTCACCTCCCCAGGTGCTGCCCACGTGTTACGTACAGGCCTGGCCAGGCCCTGTGCAAGGAGTGTGTGTGTGTGTTTGTGTGTGTTCATGTATATGTGTGTGTGTGTGTTCATATGTGTGTGTGTGTGTGTGTGTGTGTGTGTGTGTGTGTTCATGTATATGTGTGTGTGTGTGTCTCAGCCTAAACAGACCCGGCCCCAGCACATTCCTTCAGCCTCCTCCTTTGCAGGCCCTGCCCTCAGATAGTCTGTGCTGTGCGTACGCCAGGATACTGCTCATCTGCCTCAGCATTCCTCCACCCCGTTAACTCCTCTTAAGAGCATTAAAAAAGAGTATCAGCCATGAGCATTGGCCCTTCTGGACAGTCGCAGACACGTTTGCACAGGCTTGAATTTTAAAAAGGAAAAACAAAAAAGTGCAACCCCCACGTTTCTGCGTGCGGTGTGTGTGTGGACGAGGTTGTGGCTTGCTCCAGACGTGTGGAGCATGCGGTGTGTGTGTGGACGAGGTTGTGGCTTGCTCCAGACGTGTGGAGCATGGCTTTGCTCAGGGGCTGTCAGGTGTAGGAATTCCAGATGGGCTTGAAGATTCTGACTCTAATCCCTCAACATGCAAGTACCTGCATAAGACCACAGGTAGAGAGAGAGAGAGAGAGAGAGTGAGTGAGGGCTGTACTGTTCTCTCACAGGCATCTGTCTGAATAATTCAGGCTCAACTCTGAACACAGATTACTTAAGCAACACACCCATAGCCTTAGTCCTCTAAAACCAGAAGATTTAGTTTTACCTAGAGATGCAGAATATAAAATAATTCAATACCTACAGTTTGAGTGAGCTACAGGCCCAAACATGAAATGTGTGCAGTTTTACCTTCAATATATTTAGTTAAACCGAAGTGTGTGTGTGTGTGTGTGTGTGTGTGTGTGTGTGTGTGTGGCCACACCTTTCCCACTAGTAGTAGTAGTAGTAAGGTAGCACACTGTTCTTTGCCTTTATCGGCCTCTCAGTCTTGTTGAGTCGAGAGGACACACGGCATGTGTGCCAACCACACCCTGCCAAGCGCCTGCCAAGGGGAGTAGAGGGAGGGAAGAGATCGGAGCCAATGCTCGCGACCTGCTGAGACCTGGCTCCCAAGACTGAGCCACCTGCACATTTTCTGGTTGTGCGGCAACAATGTGTAGCTTATATTATGTGCTTGTAATGCACTTGCTTTCAACTCATTGTATGTGGTTATTGCAAATCATAGTACAGTACATCACAGCTTTTGATAGTGAAAGTTGAATGTTATCTAATACATAATTATCTAAAACAGTCATTGATAGTGTACACCTGGAATGGATAATATGCGGTTGAGAACATTTGGTTATGTGTGGAAGTCGCTCACAGCTTCAGAGTTGTAAATGACAGGGAAGCATTTCAGCAGTGCGCTGGGTTGATGTGTGAGAAAGTGTGTGCATCCAGAGAAAACTGGAATTTACAAAAGTTACGTAGCAGCCTTGGGAATTTATGGCACAAATATTGCAAAATCTCTTGAGACAAGAGACAAGATGTTTTTTATTATCAACACATTCACAGCACCAAGCTATGGGTTGAGGCAGGCTTTATTTCTCTGAAGTTCAGACAAGCGTCTCCTCTGCTCATAATTGATAGTGTCTCTCTGTTCTCTGAAACTATGCGAACAGAGCAGACTTGTTGTAACCCACTGCATTCTATTCTGTTGAGGAAAACTTCACGCTAACTCAGATACGCTAGACTGCAGATACTGTAGATTGGAATCTGATAATGACCCCTCCATGACACTTGGGGTTTCAACAATGTTGCAATCATACGGACTCTCCGCACACAGTAAATATTTACTTCTTGTCGGCCTGTGGCGAACATGTGGAATTGTTATTGGTCTCGCATTACAATAGGAGGTCTAGACTGGGGTAGTGGGCTGTGGCCTGGCTTGACCCGAGCAGTGGCTTGCGGTGGGGGTCGGGCCCAGAAAGTTTTGGCTCAAGGCCCCTGGTCACACTACGCTATTGTGCTCTGGGTGTAGCCCAGTAATGACCCTCTAGGAGAGCGGATAAACAAGGGGATTTAAAACAACATTAGCATTATAGTTTCATCTGATTAAAATGTCAGTGACTCATACTTCAGTGCGGCTCGTAGCCACTGGAAAGTGTTTGCAGACACTCTGCTTTATTGTGTACTGACACATAACACTGTTTTCTTCCTTTGTGGCTGACAGCTTATTCATTTTGCGAATGGTGTGTGTACAATAAGACTAAAGAGGTATTGAGGAGTGTTTGTCCAAAGCCAGTGAGCTAGCCAATAGACTTGTATCACAGCTTGAATGCTAGCTATTTGTGTTTTTTGTGAATATTTGTTCTGTAATGCCAGTTCTTATGTGACCAAAGGGTATCAGGTCACATAGTGAGTGTCTGGGAAGGCTTGTAGGAACAACAGGTGTGTGTTCATATGACCACATATCAACAAAATTATTTGAGGATGTAAAAATGAGCTACATAAAAACATACCTTTAACTGACTAAACTACGTCTCTTCTCAAGAATAACAACCAAATACTTGGATTCAATTTAAAACATTCTTTATTATTTTATTAAAACAAAAATATCATTTCACATGGTATTTAGAGCAACTCATCCAGAATGGCACCAAATACAGAGGACTTGC
>NC_055976.1:24077886-24090386 GCF_018492685.1 Alosa sapidissima | reverse complement strand
GCATACACTGCGCACAACCCTATCACTAGTGTCAGTCTACATAAATGACTGCGCTTGCCATCCTTGCAGTGCGCTATAGCATAAGGAGTGGTCGGTAGCCTAGAACTGCTGTTGTTACATGATGAACGACTGTCAGATAGAATAGAAAATACGATTAATCGGGATGCGACCCGCATGGCAACAGCAGCCTACAGTACATCTATTACCGTGATAGTGTTTTTACCTAACACATCACCTGCTAAACCTATCACCAAGTAGTCTGAAAACACCACTTTAATCTGCATCATCAATACGATGCGCTCCCTCTACTCAGGGAAAATTACGCATTGCCAACATATGATACGCCTCGGCACAAGCAATCGAGACGTTTATGTCAGTTTTCTAAATCAGTACTTTGCCTTACCTGAGAATGTCCTCGTCTGAGTCTTGCACGGCAAGGCGTTTAGGGAACTTCTGTAATCCGTGTGGGAGGTGAGCGGTTTAAATAGTAAATCACGCCCTTCTTCCCGGGTAACATGGAAACCAACCCGCGGCCTGTCATTGGCCCAATCTCGCGCATGGGAGCTGTCCGCTCACATGCAGGAAGAGAACCACACTTCCCTGCATGAATGAATGGGGATGCAGAAATGATCCCCAAGGTAATGAAGCTATATACTGCATGTCAACAATCTTCTTCATTTGGACTTGACAATGCATTTCCGCCCCTAATGATGAAGGCAGTGAATACCTTATGTCACATAGGATAGCTTTGGAATAGGTATTCACTGATAATTAGTGAGGAAATGCATTGTCAAGTCCCTTTAGCATAATGTTGTGTGGGAAACAAAATCAGTTTGGATGTGCAAGAGTAGGATACTGATGACGTTCCATTAGATATGACTATAGTTGTCTAGGCCAAGCTGGTTTGTTAGCGCTGCTTCTCAAAATTCAAATTTGCTGGTTGGTCTGGGCGCTCCCAGGCTAACCGTTTATGAGTCAAACTATAAAATACAACAGTGCAGGTTCTCTGCTGCGGAAGACAGCCTCCTCTGCCTCTAATGCATTTTGCGTTCATTTGAATGAAATGAAAGGTCCTCTTGATCCAGTACCTCTGGGAATGTGCACAATTTCCTCCATTCCAATAAGCTATTCATGCAAAGTAGGTGTAAATATAACGTGATATGGGAATTTAAATAGTCTAATACGTGGCAAGGCACAACCATTCCAGCATTTTGCTCCATGCGCATATGTAGAACATATGAAGCATAACATTAAGGCTAAGTTAGTAGATGCAGTACAACAAGAAATAGTATTTTCGAGTAAAGCAGTACCAAACTAGAATGACGTTTTCCACCATATACAGCATAAGCTAGATGTGCAGTGCATGGAGAACAACTTCATTACAATGGTTGAAATTCTTGAGTCCAGTGATACAGGACATGCAAAGCATGGCAATGCGTACACATAGACATAGCATAATAATTTGACCAGCATCAAATCAATATAATACGCCTGTGGCAAAGAAAAAAAAGTATACTTGGAGATGTTTTGTAAGGAGTCCTAATGTTTCTATACTGATCAAACTCCTGATCATGTGAACTGCTGATTAATTACTCTACCACATGATGGTATGACCTCATGGTGGACCCATTGTCACATATTGCTGCTACAACAACTTTTGATTATATCTCTAACCTTTGCCTTTTCTCACAGGAGAAACTAACTAGGAAGCAGGAAATGTAAATAATGTGCACATTGTCATGTCTTGATTAATGCACTCTCACTACAACAATGGTCTCAAGTCTCATCAAAGTACTTCTCATGTGACCCAAAATCAGCTGACCTCCAATCATGTGATCCATTTCAATGTAACCAACCACAAACTAGGTAAATTATTTAAGTGAGGTTCACAGAGCATTCTAGGAGCCATTTTGTAGTCAGAATCTCTGTAGACGTCACTGAGTTTTGCTATCTGAGGCAGTGTTATATTTTGCAAGAGAGATAGATTTGTGTGAAAAATGACACCTCTCCTTTTCATCCACCCACTCTCATATGGTAAACTTTTGAAAGACCTACAAAGACTGTGCAACAAAACATACACCCGCCTGCACTCAGTTTCATGTTTATTGCTGTGTATGTGTTTATGTCTTGTGTATGTAGTTGTATGTATGTGTCTTTGTACTAGGGAAGATTTAAACTGTGTGGGGATATTGGTCCCAGACCATCACCCCTCTTACATGGTTTAGCCCAAGGTCTTGATTGGGGTAATTGACTGGCCTATTTAAAGGCTGGCTAATTTCATGTTAGGGAGACTAGACTAGAAACACAGAAGACATGGGAAGATCCAGAGATCCAGCGATCCAGAGGGTTCCAGCAAGGGAAGTCAGAGTTTGATGTTTAATCTGAATAAGTATAAGTATATATACTTTTTTGATCCCGTGAGGGAAATTTGGTCTCTGCATTTAACCCAATCGGTGAATTAGTGAAACACACTCAGCACACAGTGAACACAGTGAGGTGAAGCACACACTAATCCCGGCGCAGTGAGCTGCCTGCTTCAACGGCGGCACTCGGGGAGCAGTGAGGGGTTAGGTGCCTTGCTCAAGGGCACTTCAGCCGCGGCCCACTGGTCGGGGCTTGAACCGGCAACCCTCCGGTTACATGTCCAGAGTGCTAACCAGTGGGCCACGGCTGGCCAGAATTGAAGTTTAGAAGTTAACCTTGCTTGCTGTAAGGCAAGGGAAGTTTGGCCTGGAGTTATGCAAGGTCGCCTTGTCTTTGATATGACACTGTTGCCTAATTGGAATGGCAAGTTAAATTGTTGCGCAACTTTCATGGGATTTTATGTCTGGATTCCTGTTGTTCTTCCTGGTGATTTCATGGACAATAAATGCATATATTTTTGTATTGAAGTGTTGTCTCCTGTGCACCTTCTTCCCTCAAACACCACCTTACCTAGTGACGCACCTTCCTAAACGTGGGGTGGCCACTGAGAGTAAATAAAAATACAAAGATATTTGAAATTGTGTGTAAGCAGTTGTAAATAACTGTTAACTGTAAAACGTTTTATTTGGAATATAGATGTTTGCATAGTTTTCTGTGTACATTTGGTTGAATGCAATGAAAAATAACAAGAGGCCTAGAATCCAACATAATTAGGCTACTCGGCTACTATGCCCCTGTAGTGATGCGCTGATTGAGCTTCAAATTGCTGTCAAGGCCAAACTGCTACTCCAAGCTTTATAAGCACACTTGTACTTTGAAACCTTCTGTAAACCCTCCTGCTGTTAACTTATTCTGACTATCACGAGGCTCCTTGACTTTATTAACACAGGGCATCTGAAGACACAAAACTAATTTTGATAATTGTTATAACAATTTGAGTGTATTATTTAACTTTAGAACACCCATGTGTATTTCCGGTCAAAAATTACTGGCCATTAGAAATGAATGGGTGAGAAAATGGTCAGTGTTTAAAATTGAGTCCAGGCACATACTTATTGATCAGATGGATTGCATATGTGCTTCTGTACATTAAAACACACACACAAACACACCCTCACTCCCCCTCTTTGCTTCTATGCCAGCCCCCACTGGAACCCTTCCCCAATAGAATCTTCCCCTTTCTGACTTGCATGAGCTCAGGTCAGTGAGGCCTGCAGGCCATAAATAGCAAATGGAAGTACAGAACTGTTTATATTCAATAGAATACAAGTTGATACAAAGGTCTATCACAACATTAGATGATAATATGTGTGTTACTATGGATTTATAACAAGTTATAATCCAGCGGCCATTTTTGACCAGTAACACAAAACTAGTAAACATAAAACAAACACAACAGGAGGGTAAATTCATCCTCGCTGTTGTCAAGCTCTGAAACACATAGGCCTAAAGCCCCATCTCAACCTGCTGGTGTTTATGTAAATGTTGATCCAATTTGACTGTTTTGTTATGTTGCACCCAATATTTCTACCAGCCCTCCTTAATATAGTAGGCTAAAAGTGGCCCTGTTTCCAGGTAGCAGTGTAGAGGGTAAAGGAGTTGAAAGGAGTAGAAGGATGTATACAAAGCTCATTCAACAGCTAGGCTATACATGTCACTACTACCAATATAAAACATGAGTAGCTCTCAGCCACATTCATTTTGCCAAAGTAGTTTTCAGAGGAAAACATGTTGGATTGGAGACCCCTGCTAAAGGACATGTCTGCCTCAGCAGTCAGGGACGTAGGGAAGCTTGTTACAAAGCACTACAAGACAGAGAGACTACGATTTCCCAGATAAGCCCACAGAGTGAAGTTCCTGCGAGGTTTATGCTGACAACTCTCCCCAGCCTTTCTTGCCTAGTCAGCTGAGTGAACTACTTCATAATCTTAGGAACCCAATTCTGATCCACCACTTATCAGCCAGGAGGGGGATAAGAAAGGTTACACATTGGTCTCCTCAGGGTAACAGAGAAATTAAATGTGAAAGAAGAAATGTTTTGTTTGCTTTTGGAGAGATATGGACCACAGTCTTAAATGTTATCTGTCTGAGGGCCTAAAACCCATGGCAAAAAAAATCTATGGAACACGTGCAGCTTTCATGAGCCCTGCCGAGACCCCTGCCTATTATGGGAGACAGCTTTAACTTGGTTTTGCTCTTCAGGTGCTCACATGCAATAAGCTGGAGTGGGCACGAGCAATCCCCCCACGCCACAGTGGACAACAGTTATACCCACCATAGATGTATTTTTTTTTTTTTATCATAGAGAAAGTGACACAGCTATGAAGCCTATCTAGCAGGACGTCTCTGTCTCCACCTACTGGACATTTTGGCTAGTGCACATTAATGTCTGCGTTGTCAGTGAGTGCAGAGACACCCAAGCATTGTGTCTTCCCCACCTAAACAAAGTCAATATTTTTATTTTGCAGTGTTTATTTATGCAGTGTGCAGCTTCAAATCCAGCGTGGATGTAGATGAGTTGGTGTTGAGTGAAATGGTAGCTGGTACATACTCAGTAGGCTTATGTATGTGTGTTATAGCACACAGACACACACACACACACACACTCACACACAGCAGGCCCAGTTATGAGGAGGACACAGTTAAAGGGCATAGCACACCTGCAATTATTACACTCGGGTCCAGACCCCAACACCTCATATGTAATGGTTATGTGTAGGGGGGTGTACCGTGTGCAGTATGATATCACTTTGCAAACCTTCCATATTGGTCTATTTAATCTATTCCATCATCAGTACACTGACTCTGTTGATTATTTGAACCAAAGATCCTTAAAATACGATTATATCTGAGATCTTTGGTTCAAATAATCAGTGTACTGATGATGGAATAGATTAAACGCAGTCCCTATTCATAGTACTGCAGAATTGTGGTGCTATTTTGAGCATTACTGTATTAGTGGTTAAAAAATGGCGGTTTGGATACGTTTGGCGCACTGCCCTTAGTACTTGCACTGTTAGCCTTTTGGGGGGGTAGGCTAATCGTTAAAGCCGGTCCAACTCGGTACTCCTTTGATCAACGTAATCTAGCTCTCGAGGAGGTGTTCGACTCGTTGTCATGGTGAAAAAGACCCTGGGTTCAAATGACAGAATTACACTTTAAGTAGACAGTGTTTCAGAGCAACAGCTTTTCTCTGCCTACAAGGCATACCATAACCTGCAAACAGTCAACAGATCGACTATGCTGACCAGATGCACTCAACATGTCAAGCGGTACAAAGTGCATACAAATCTCTGACATTGTCAATGCATAGAGTAATATTACAGGGCAAACACATAACCAGTTCCATGTTCCAATTGGATGAAGTTCTCAAGAATGATTCTCAAGAAACTTGAGGTTGGTATGAGAGGGAGTGTATTGTATGTGTGAGCAACCTACTTGCACTGAATCAGCTTTCTGAATCTCAATATTATAATCAAAACAAGTTAACTAATTAAATTAAACAATTTAATTAAACAAATTACTAAATCAGCACCAGTCAGAGGCTACTTGCACTTTTATGATGTCATCACATCACCAAAAGTAGACTATTGGTTTTACCAAAAATATTTGGCTGTATTTTTAAACTACAAAAATACACTATAAAGTACTTTGATAGAAAATATGAAGCCATTTTCTTTAACAAAATAAAATACAGATGACAAAATACTATCAGAAATACTGTCCATCCCTGGCTGTTGCTGCAGCAACTTGAGCTAGGTAGTAGCCTACAGATTTTTTTGTGTGTTTGTGTTTTGTGTTTAATGTCAATTTTGATCCAAATTGACTGTTTTGATGTTGCCCACCCAAAATGTCTACCAGCCCACCCAAATGTAGAACCGGCCCTGAGTACTAAACTCCCTTCCTCACAAACACATTTGTCATTGCAGCAGATTTAGCTGTAATTACATCATATTTAATTAATTAGATCTATTTCACATTTCAGCAATGAAAGACATAGGGCAGTGACGAGAGAGAGTTAACAGAACACAAGACGAGAGTTGACAGCCTACTGTATTCCTCAAAACACTCGAGTGGGGGCGAGTTGACGGTGAATCCAATTGGCTACATTCGAAAGGCGTTTCTTTGTATCCCTACCCACGATTGGCCATTGAAGACATTGGAGAACCAGGAAATTATCTATTTTCTATCTCCAAGCAGTGTCGGGCAAGCAATAGTTGGTCACGTCGTAATGGCGTGTTGCCGTAGTCTGAAGTTATTTCGTCCCGCTAAAATTGCCTTGGTAAGACCCAATTTCACTTTTAAGTAACAGCTATATTCGAGGGATGCGTTTTGGTTGGGTGGGGGACGAATGACAACCTTCCAAAGCAGTGTGGAATCACATTGCCTTCTCAATGCTTAAGTTATTTGCTTGATGATGGTAGGCTAGATTTGCTCTGTATAGCCTAACCTTTAAACGTTACTGAAAGGTTTTGACAGTTGTCCTACAAGTAGGCCTCGGGTAGGCCTTTGTAAGTGTTCCCCTCTTGTGGAATGATTAGATGGTAGCCTATATATAGGCTATAGCCTGTTCAGTCGTCTGTATGTCTACTTCACCATTGCACTGCATCGTTGGTGACTATAACTAGCTGAATTCGTTTTTTAGCACATAAACAATTGTGCTGGCATCAGACAGAACAGTACAGTTTCCTAATCTAGAGAATATCGCTCCACCACCGTTCAACTTTCCTCAATCCACTTGTGGATATGGCAGACTGCACCTACCAAATACATCGCTTTCATTTCTGTGGCAGGCAGTGGAATTGATCTCTCACGGACAGAGCTACCTTTGTTGAACTCACCTTGCTACTCCGTGTGTGTGTGTGTGTGTGTGTGTGTGTGTGTGTGTGTGTGTGTAGTCCACCATTCAACAGGTAGACAAAGTATATCAAAGGACACCAGGTATTCTCCTGAGGTACTGCAGCTCCTCCAGTAATAATAAAAATGTTAGTCGTTATCCGGTTCCCTACAAGAAAAATCTGCCTTATGACATAGTGGAACTTATGGAGGAGGTGGAAACAAAGGTATATTGCTCCTTTCCTCTGTCTCATTTGGATATTTGTTGACCATTTATTATGTCATAAACTAACAAAGTCTCACACACATACACACACACACACACACACACACATATATATATATATATATATATATATATATATATATATTCTGTTTCATCAGGGTGGATTCCTTCCTAATGTGTTCAAGGCACTGTCTCATAGACCGGATGAATTCCGAGCATTCTTTGCATATTACAATGTCCTGATGAACAAAGAAACAGGTGACATTTGACACTGTGATATTTGATAAAACAAAGTGAACATATCTGCACAGAGATAAGCAGGGCATAGGCCTATTCATTTGCAAGTCAATGCCAGCAGGAACTTTTTATTGAGGACCAATTTGAAACCATTGATTATTGCATATGCATTTTTTGGCTGCAGGAAATTTGTCAAAGGCAGACCGCGAGCTGATTGTTGTCGCCACCAGTACCCAGAATCACTGCCTGTACTGCGTCATTTCCCATAGTGCACTGCATCGCATCTATTCCAAGAAACCTACACTAGCAGATCAGGTTTGTATTTTCTCACACTTTTATACACACACACACACACACACACACACACTCTTTATCTGGCATATGTTTACCTGGCCTGCGTGCCTGTGCATTTTAAACAGAAGCATTCATTATACTAGCTCATCGCTCTAACAGTGGTGACAGTGGTGACACTTCACCTCCAGCACAAATCAGGAGCCAAAGTCTCCAGCCCTTCACTCATCCCAGAGGAGCATAATTTAATTGGAAGAGGGCCTGTGTTAAATGATTTGTGGAGTCCTCAGTGCCCTTTGAAATTGCTCCAAAATGGCCAGTGGATTACTTTAGAATGTCACAAAAAAAATGTAGCTGACGTAAATCCAACACTGAGACACATCACAGGCTCAATATCTGAAGCCTCCTGGTGTCCACTGTGTATGAATATGATTTAGGGTCTCTTGTGACTGACTTGACGTGTGTGTGTGTGTGTTTTGTAACCTTTAAGGTTCTCTGCATGAGTACAGTATATTAAACAGTAACTTTGCTGTTTATGATTGCTGTGATCATGTAGTTACTCCTCCTATCCCCTAGGTGGCAGTGAACTATGGCACCGCCGAGTTGAGTCCTCGAGAACGTGCCATGCTGGACTTCGCTCTGACCGTGTGCCGCAGCGAAAACGTGACTGAGCAGCACTTCCGGGCGCTGGAGGAGCACGGTCTGGACCGCGAGGACGCCTGGGACATCGCCGCCATCGCCGCCTTCTTCGCCATGTCCAACCGGCTGGCCCACCTCACGGACATGCGCCCCAACGCCGAGTTCTACAACCTGGGCAGGCTGCCACGGGACAAGGGGGCCAAGGGGGAGAAGGCTAAGGATGGCAGTGCATGATGAGCAATTCCACCACTGATTCTCGTCCCCTGTTGTTTCCAGGGTGCTTGTCTAACATGTGCCTTTTCCATCACCCCTTTCCCCATAATGCATTAATGTTAGTGCTCTAAGATTGGGAATACTTTTCTATTTTACCTCTGCAGTGCTGTTCCTAATATACAGTAGAAATACTGGAAAATGAAGTCTGGTGTTCTTCCTGGGGACATCTGCAACATCTTGCCATTCAAGATTAAGCATCTGCAGAATTGCAGGGTATCACCATTGCCCAAGCGTTAATGTGATCATTCTAGGGTGATTCTCTCTTTTGTCCTGAGTTTTGACCTAATAGCCATTAAAGCCCCCGCACTAGTTCTGTCATTTACATATGGATGTACCTTCTGCAGTCTGTGCCAGCATGTGCCAATGAGCTTGCATGACACTGAATACCAAGTATTTTCCCAAAGTCACACTAAAGGTAAACTGTACATTATATCAATATCAATCTTGCTGATTAGCAATCTTGCTGCACTCTGTTGAACTTGCTTTGAGCTTCAAGTACAGAACCGGCAGATAGTGTTTGAGTTTTTTGGCAACCCTTTACTCGGGTAGAGAGGCTCAACAGATCATCTGTTAAGATTCAAGTTCATTATAATTGTTGTTGAACAATTACTGAACATCACCGTAACCAAATTGTGACTCACGCAAAATGTCTGTTTAGCAACAGCAAAGTGATATAATGCTGTGTTTTGTGTATAGTAAAATATGCTTGATGCTAACGTGGGGTGAGCTACTGCTCAACATCTCAAGGCTGTTGGCCTTACATGATATTTGCTGTAAGATTTGAGTTTCTATGAAAGTAGAACTACTTCCCTGTCAGCACCTATGATGCCATAAGCAGCTGTAGTTCACATGCAAGTGGACAAGTGCCAGAGCTTTGATTGGTAGTGTACAGATGCCCATGTAGGTAATAACGGTTACAGTCACCAGCACTATTGAGCAACACAGTGGAGAATAGATATTGTGAGGTGGCCAGCCAAAATAAACAAGACTGTGATACAGAATCTTTGCTTTATACCAAAGATCCTAGAGCGGAGCAAAATAGATCAGTGCTCTAGAATCTTTGCTTTATACTATGTTGCTGCACACATGTATGCATTGTCTAGTACTTAGGTGTCTGGATTGTATTGTATGGAGTTACAAAGCCATACTGATTTGATTATTCACAGCAATATACACCCTAGCATTGAGCTTTTTTTCCTGCATTTTACCATAGAGATCGATTATGACTTTTCCATCCGTGACCCAGCCAAAGGTCAGTCTGAGGGGAAGTAATATACTGCCAGAGAATGCCTTATTTATATCGGATGGATTTAAAAGTTCATATTTATGAGGTATATTATGCACAAAGGCAGCCAGTGAATTAGCAAACACATCTCAAGGCAAACCCAAGAGAATTCTGGATGTTTCTAATCTTAAACTCAATTAAGCCACTGAATATGTATGACATGACATGGCTAATGGTAATGTGCTGTTAGACCACCAGGGGGAGATAGAGCTTAACACTTGTAACTGTTTCTTCTTTGAAGTCGGTACTGATCTGAATGTTGTGTAAAAACCCTTATTGATATTTCTGTGGCGCTTGTGTAAATAATATATATAGATTTGAACAAATCTGAGTTAAATAAAACAATGTGGTTTCAAATGCTTTTCTAATGTATCTCCTTGAGTGTTTGCAGTGCTGTTCCTACAATCCAACAGCTGGAATAGAACATGAGGTCTAGTGTTCTTCCTGGGGACGTCTGCAACATGCCATTCAAGATTAAGCATTGCAGGGGATCACCTTTGTCCATGTGTTAATGTGACCACTCTAAGGTGATTCTCGCTCTTGTCCTGAGTTTTGACCTAATAGCCATGAAAGCCACCGCACTAGTTCTGTCATTTACATATGGATGTACCTTCTGCAGTCTGTGCCAGCATGTGCCAATGAGCTCGCATAACACTGAATACCAAGCATTTTTCCAAAGTGACACTAAAGGTGAAGTGTACATTATATCAATATCCTGTAGTTAAGTTTCAAATTCAGTATGTAAAATTGTAAGTAAGGAAGTCCTGTAGTTAAGTTTCAAATTCAGTATGTAAAATTGTTGTCAAACAATTACTGAATATCACCTTAACCAAATCCAACCTCTAAACTTAACCTCATAAATTGTGGGTAACAGAGTGTCACCAGATAGTTTGTAGATAATCTGAGCATCTATAATCTGGGTGAACTATCCAAGTCATATATACTTCATGTAACATAAATATACATATACATAAAATAAAGAGCCATATACTCTTCATGTAACATACAAAATAAAGTCGAAAAAAATAAAAATAATAGAAATGGACAATAGACCTCTGAAGTTCGCCTACAAAAAAGCTGCTATCTATGAGATCTGGTATCTTGTGATTTTTCCTATGGGAAAATAACATGGGGGTTTTGAATTATCGCACCTGTCAAACTCTCGCAGGGACGAAGAAGTCTGAAATGCAGACGAAATGTAGCTTTGGTTATTTTCTGTTGGCGAACTTCAGAGGTCTATACAAATAAATACTTCTTAGTATTCACGTGACGAAATAGCCCAGGTCACTGTGCAGGTCCACTTGCTAATGTGTTTCCAACGGGGGAGGAGGAAACAAGAGCAGTGGCATGTGAGCAGGGGTTTGTGTGAGGGCGGTTAAGGTAGGTGCGTGCTCTCCCATTTGCTCTGCGGGTATTTTAAGGTGCTCTATTTTTAATTTCCTCTCATCTGCACCTGGTTCCAGGTTTATGCATCTAGTCAACCACACACGCACACACACACACACACACACTGCATGAATATACAAAAGAACATCTAAATGTATACAGTATATGCATCAAAATACACCACTCAAAGTTTTGAAGCAAAACAAAATAAGTCTCTAAACTCAACACAACTCTAACTGTATGTAACAACTCTCTTTAATATAAATCTGGGTATGCAGATCCTTATTTGACTCAAAAGCCCTCACCCGAGTCAACCACACACACACACACACGCCCTGGTGCTCTTTATTAGCCTCATTTACCTTTAGCTCCTTCACCTCATACTGCCACTCATTCCAGCTCACTTGAGACGCACTAAATCTCCACTGAAATGTGCCATTTAACATCAGACTGGTAACAGCAGTGTTGGTTCTCTGCGTGATTGATCCATCAATAACACATCTTGAGACTCTCATCTGACCTGCTGTATGTGGCTCCCATGAGGCAGATAAACATTGTAAATGTAGTAGAAAGCAATAGATGTCATTTCAGCTAGATGCACTTGGATGGCAGCAGAATGCCACTTAGATTGGAGGGAAAAAATCAGATGATGGTAAAAATCAGACATTAGATTGCCATAGTTTGTCAGAGGAGTGCTAATGTCTGTGTGTGTGTGTGTGTGTTTGTGTTAAATGTGTGTGTGTGTTCTACCATCTTTCACACATCTCCAGCAGTAATTGCTCTGGCCTACTCTCCTATTGTAAACCCCTGAAAGCATGCTGATCTGATCAATAGTCCTTTAAATGCCCCACGCTGTTCACTTCAAACAGTGGGAAGAACATATTCGCTTTCCAGGGGACCCAA
>NC_055976.1:24057886-24060386 GCF_018492685.1 Alosa sapidissima | reverse complement strand
CATACATGGTCTCCTTCTCAGACATATGCACACAAACAGGCATGCAAACACACACTTACAGTACAATAAGTCTGGAACAGGACTTCAAATGCCCATCAAAACATGTGCCTCAGGGTCCACGGGCTACATAACTGACAACTCATGCCAAGATCTGACTGACGCAGACACTGTGGTGACTGTGTATATCTGTTTGTGTGTATGTGTATGTGTGTGTGCTTTGTGTGTGTGTGTGTGTGTGTGCTTTGTGTGTGCTTTGTGTGTGTGTGTGTGTGTTAGAGTTGTATAACCCCAACAGCCTCCTTGCAGCTGCCCAGCTGTGTTTATTGTGTGGGAGATTTGTTGTGCTATTTATTTGGAGGCTCCTCATTGCGGGGTTTTCACGCATCCCTGTTGACTGAGTCTTGGCATCTCTCTCTCTCTCTTACACATTAATTACTTGGCCGGTGACTGATCCGCTCTTATTGCAAACACGTAAATGCAATTTTTATCGCCCTCTGTCTAATGCTCTCATTCCCTCAACGCTCTTCTTTTCGCTATCTCTCCTTTTATTTTGCTCTTTCCCTTTCTTTCTATCTTTCTTTGACTCATATTTGTCCCTCTCTCATTTCCACTCTCTCTCTTTCATTCTTTTTCTCTCTCTCTCTCTCTCTCTCTTTCTGTTTCCTTGTTTTTGTGTTGTAGGCTGCTGTTTGATTCCTCCCATGATTCACTGCAGAGAGAACTACACACAGTTTTACGAGGCGTTCTGAGGACAGAGGTACATTTCTGGGCTTCAGACAGAAAAAAAAACATGAATTAAGCAAATAATAGCACATCATTTTAGCACACACACACACACACACACACACACACACACACACACACACACACACAATACCAAGGATACACGTAAACGGCCACACACACACACACACACACACACACACACACACACACACACACACACACACACAATACCAAGGATACACATAAACACACACACACACACACACACACACACACACACACACACACACACACACACACACACACACACACACACACACACCACAGGGGGTGCAGACGGAGATGCAGAACAAGGATTTCATGCCGCTTCCCTTCAACACAAAAGTACACCATAGCCCAGAGATATGCCAGGCTCCACTATGCACCGTACACAGCAGAAACAGACACACACACCGACATTCACACTAATGAATGAATACTTTATATGCAGTTCATGACAGCTGCTATGAATGTGTTATGAACTCACCCGTCAATTAAAGTGTTACCAAGTTCTGTTACCATGGTAGAAGTTCTGCTACCATGTCACTGATAATTAACTTAGAGTGTTGCAATCACAATAAACAGTGGATCTGAGACATTTATGTGTTTTCTTTGTTTCAGCACCACGGACAGCGCTGTTTAGTTTGCATAACTAACTGCATAATAAATGAAAGACCTTGTTAGTGATTAACATAAAAAAAATATTTATTTTTGCAGACAATGCAGAGAGTTTATTGTTGTTGTGTTTTGTTATAGACATATAGACCTAATTATGTGCTCATAGTCAGTGAAACAGACATAGTTTTAAAGGCTTTATGAAAATTTCTGCCACTTCTGACAGTACTCTGTTGGATTTGAGTTGTCTTGATCACACCATTGGGGTTTGTGATGGCCCTGTCAGGGTATAATCAGGGGACTGGACGCAAGCGCAGGACAACAGAGCTTAATATCCACAAACAAACAAACAAACAAACAAACAAACAAATAAATAAAACCTTGCATACAAACAAACAACAAAACAACACACTGCGGATCGGTTAAGAGCCAGAATTACGAGGGAACAACCTGAGAAGCTAACAAATCACAAGAGTGTCTTTTCAATGCACACAAACCCCCTACACAAACCAAGACTTCACACACAACAAGTGGGAAAGCAGGAGGGTTTAAATAAGGAAGTTAATCAATCCAATAAGGGGTGAGGGATGAAGCTGATCATGAGTATTGAATGGTTGGAACAAGAGTGGAAGAGACCAAGGCTATTTTATAACTCTTTAAAAGGTTTCAGCAAGACTTTTCCTAGGGGAGGAAGAGATTGGTGTGTTTGTGTGTGTGTGTGTGTGTGTGTGTGTGTGTGTGTGTGTGTGAGCCAGTTAAACAGTTTAAAAAGATCCCTCTTTCTCTCTCTCTCTCTCTCTCTCACTCACACACACACACACACACACACACACACACACACACACACACACACGCACATACAAACACACACACGCACATACACACACAGACACACAAACACACGCACACACACACACACACACACACACACACACACACACACACACACACACACACACACACACACACAGACACACACGCACCCACATACTGATGCACTGATTAAAAATCCACATACTAACGAGTGTGCCTTTTCCTTCCTGACATCATCAAGGCTCTTGTGGGCCCCCGTGGTGATGCCATGATCACCATGGAGATGGAATTAGGAGAGTGTTAAAAG
>NC_055976.1:24042886-24047886 GCF_018492685.1 Alosa sapidissima | reverse complement strand
ACCCTTCTCACCCGTTCACCTGTTCACCCCTCTCCGTTCACTGGGTCCTCTGTGTCCACCTCTCTCACCTGTTCACTGGGTCCTCTGTGTCCACCCCTCTCACCTGTTCACTGGGTCCTCTGTGTCCACCCCTCTCACCTGTTCACTGGATCCCTGTCCACCCCTCTCACCCGTTCACTGGATCCCTGTCCACCCCTCTCACCTGTTCACTGGGTCCTCTGTGTCCACCTCTCTCACCTGTTCACTGGGTCCCTGTCCACCCCTCTCACCTGTTCACTGGGTCCCTGTCCACCCCTCTCACCTGTTCACTGGGTCCTCTGTGTCCACCTCTCTCACCTGTTCACTGGGTCCCTGTCCACCCCTCTTACCTGTTCACTGGGTCCCTGTCCACCTCTCTCACCTGTTTACTGGGTCCTCTGTGTCTCTGTCCACTCCCTCTTTCTGAAGGGCAGGAGACCTTCTCTCTCTCCTCAACCAGAAAATCAGCCCTCCCTCAGCTCCTCTAGAAAAACACATCTGACAAGCCTGTCTGTCTGATGACAACCATGGTGATAACCGCTGCACTGCACTCATACTACACACACACACACACACACACACACTCACTCTCTCTCTCTCGCTCCCCCAACTATCACCCTCTCGCTCTCTCCCTGAATTTATTAATATTTTATTACTGATGCACATGCAGAGACACCCATCACATACACACACACACAAGTGCAAACATATTAGGGGCTGTATTTTGTGCTCCAGCGCATGGCGTAAAGTTCGTTATTCACCCGCACGAAGTTTAATTCGGTATTTTGCACGTTTATTTTTTAAGCATTGCGCCCAGGGGTGTGGCAATTAACAACCTAGGGAGGGGACTAGCGCGTTGTCTAAAAATCGCTATCATACACCACCTACTATTTTAAGAGCGCATGTCAACAGTCATATTGGCAGGTGCACGCACCATCCTTCTATCATTCATGAACGCACCAGCGCACGTCCATGCAAAGCATTACAAATTGCACGATTACAATGGGAAACATAATTAGAATAAAGATATTACGAAATACTGTACATCTCATGATGAGTAGTTATTCACCATCATTTGCAAATTGGTAATGACGGTTAAAAGTGATTAGGGGAGAGGCGAGAGACACGTATGGAGCACAGCTGAAGACGCACTGTCACGAGATATAAGCAACTCCTCTGCAGGATAAATGTTGTTTTATTCAGTCATTTGAGCAACATTAGGGTAAGTGTTGCTTTTTCCAGCCTGTTTTCGGTGGTAACCCATTGTCAGTCAATAGTAAAAGTAACTGCATATAACTGTCTTGTCGTTGACTGACTCCTTGGTGAAGTTAGTTTCACTTTGCCAATGAGTTCAAATAATAGACGAGTGCAAATGTGTGAAGGCTATGCTAGGTTTTAGTAAAGCATGGTTTAAGAATGACTATTCCATACGGTCTCGCAAGCAGCCTCCTTCAAATGCGCCGTTGAATGCCAAAATACCGATGCATTTATTTGACATATCGCGCGTTGCGCCGTTAAAGGGAATGACAGATGTCATTCTCATTGGTTTAAAATGATGTTACGCCCCAAACACACCCATATGACTGATTAAAAGACCTAGGAACACCTTGTTACGCCATGCGCTCCACGTTTGATAACGAAACCCCTCCCAATGTGAACTGGACATCCTACTAAATTTGAATAGACTTTTGACGAGTGACGATGCACTTTAGAATGTCATGATAGGGCCCTAGGTCTTTATTGCTAAATATTTTGTTCCCCTTCACATCATAAAATGTTAAAGGAAGACTGTGAATTCCTTACTTGTAAATGTTGCATCGATTGAAATGGGTACAGATCTATTATGCTCAGGATAAAATACAAGACAATCACTGACAGTATTTGGTACTTTAAAGTGCATCATTAAGTTTGAAAATGCACACGCACGCACACACACACACACACACACACACACACACACACACCAATCTGACTCATGAAAAAGTGAGCCTGCGGAGCTTTCAGCCAAATGAGTCTGAATTATGCCCAGCTATTAACACTTGGTATGTCCACACAGACTATCAGAGCCCTGCTTAGCGCCTGCACAGCACACTCTCCCTAATCAGGCTGCAGGAGGATACCCACCATCGCCCAGACTCACAGCAGCAGCAGCCCAGCCACTGGCTCAGGAGCGATGAGCGCCCACAGTTCAATTCAAACGCACCGCGTGTACCCTTCTGTCCATCATCCACTCACTCACCCATCCATCCATCCATTTATTCATTCATTCATTCATTCATGAGTCTTTCTTTCTTTCTTTCTTTATTGCTTTCTTTCTTTCTATCTATCTATCTATCTATCTATCTATCTATCTATCTATCTATCTATCTATCTTGCTCTGCACCTCTTGATTTTTTATTAACTCCTTGCTTTTGAAATGTTTGTGTTGTGTCTGCACTTGGAACCACACCACTAGGGGTCAGTGTAATGTATATTATGGGGTTCTGATAGCCTGAAGGACAATGAAGAAGTGTGAGTTTGTATGTAGAGTGTACGCGCTGCCATGCTGAATGGGCCTACTATACTATGTAAATGAGTTATAAGTAACATGTCCTTTTATTACTTAAAACACAATGTTTTTTTAATTGATTTTTTATCTACTGTCCTTATCAACTGTGAAGCACTTTGGGTCAACTAACTCTATTGTTTTTAAATGTGCTATAGAAATAAAATTACTTCACTATCTATCTATCTATCTATCTATCTATCTATCTATCTGTGTTGCCTGTTTGTCTCTCTGTATGTCTGTTTGTCTGTATCTGTCTAGCTATCTGTGTATCTGTCTGTCTGCCTGGGTGTCTGTGTGTCATAGGATTACAGGATGAGATTACCGATGAGCGGGACAGAGTCAGAGGTGGCGGGCATGATCTCTGCCACCAGCAGCATGAACACCGTCAGCGACAGCAAGACTGTTATCCCTACGATAGAGGGGGAGAGAGAGAGAGAGATGCATGAAGAGAAAGGAGAGGAGATATTACAGTATTCAAAAATCTCTTTCCAATGTAAACAGCAGCATTCTGATGTCTAAGCAATACAAAAAGAGTTCTCTGAGTTATTGCACACATAATGCAAACACACATGCACACAGTCAAACAGAAAATCATCTTTGTACACACACACACACATGCACACAGATGCATACGCACAATGCCTTGAATTTCAATTTTGGGGATCAATAAAGTATCTATCTATCTACACACACACACACACACACACACACACACACACACACACACACACACACACACACACACTCTCTCTCTCTCTCTCTCTCACACACGCACACACACAGACACACACAGAGTGAAAATGGATAGACACACACATACATAGTGTAAAAACAGTATGGCTGTGCTGGTGAGCAGTTGCCTCTGTAAACAGATGTGTCTGTCAGCGTTTCTGCGCTCCCCACTAACACTGTCTATTTTGGGGAAAAAAATTCCATTTAGGTTACAGTAACGCAGGCGTCTGGCAGCGTGCAGTGGTAGTGGTGTCAGGTGAAACGGACGAGCCGCATAAAAACTGTCGGGCTCCTTGGCAAGCCTCTGCCCTCCTCCCCAATACTCCTCAACGCAACCTTTTGAGTTTCACCATTACATAAACTCACCTCACCGCGGGAGCCTAAATGGATGCGGCCGTTCTGCAAGTGATGAATACAGGCAATTTCATTTACTGAAGAGAACTCCATAAAACAGCACGATAACGACTCCCTGAAGGACTTGATAGAGATGTAGAACAATAAAAAAAAGCTATCTGGGTTTGGGCTCATGGGTTTATCACACATAACTTCAGCGCTGTTGTGGATGATAGTATCTGGGCAGAGGATGCTAAAATAATGCATAGAATGACAGGTTTTAAATGATTTGGCGTTAAGGATCAATTTTGCAGTAATAATTCAGTGATAATTAATGAAATATGATGAAGGAATTAACCTAGGCTTTTTTTGCAGTATTTCTCACTTAAAGTTTCCAACCCTCAGTGGTGTTCCACAAAGACTGGGGAACAAAGCATTTTTCAGATCTCTGGCCACCCGAATACGATGAAGTTAGGATGAGATCTGTGGGGGAAATGTGACAGGCAGGCTGATGCGATGCTGAGATGAGATGAGATAGGATGAGAGAGAGATACGGATAGGGAGGAGACAGACACACACACAGACAGACAGACAGACACACACACACACACACACACACACACTCACACACGCACACACGCACACAGACACATATATACCACACACACACCTTTTTTTCTTTTCAACACATACACACAAACACACACACACTCACACATGCACGCAGACACATATATTCCACACACACACGCACACCTGTTTTTGTTTTGCAACACACACACACACACACACACGCGCGCGGTGTGGCATACCGAGTGAGATCTTCTCTCCGGAGCCGGCGGGCAGCAGGAAGCCGAGCAGGGCGAGGCCGGAGATGAGCATGCAGGGCAGGATGAGGTTCAGGCCGTAGTAGAGCGTCCGGCGTCGCATGGTCACCGTGAACGTCACGTCCGGGTACGGCTCCTTACAGCAGTCGTAGTACAGCTCGTTACGCTTGGACGGGACACCTGCATCACGCACACACACACACACACATGCACACACACACAGGTATATGAAACTTGTAGATGGGAACACAAACAATGTAACAAACAAAAACAGATTTTAAAAACAGATGCACAAACAGGCAAAGCTACCTCTGATAAACAAGTACACCTAAAGACATGCTTTTCAGCTTCAACAGACCACACACACACACACACACACAAACAGTTTAACACCATAACTGTGGGTCATATGACTGACCCCTTTACCAACTGCAGCCAGGGGTCCTGACACAAGGACTGCCTGCTTCATTGCCTGCATGTGATACACCATCTGCCACTGCGTGACCCTCCGTAATGGTGCCAATCCTGTGTGTATGCAAGCG
>NC_055976.1:24037886-24040386 GCF_018492685.1 Alosa sapidissima | reverse complement strand
TTTCATTGAACTAACACAGACAAGTATGTGTGATGGTGTTGGAGGTGACTTTGAATAAAGTTCTTTGTACAGGGCAATATGGTGTTGGATGCTCAAAAGGACACACACACACACACACACTCTCACACACACACAGCATTCAGGTGCTGACAGCCAGCCGTGACCTTGATTGCCAGGTGTATGCTTAAAAATGCAAAAAGATGGCAATGACTTTCACAAGTCATTCAATGCCTAACTCACCGCATACACTCCCATTCACACACCAGTAGGCACATGTGCACACACACACAACACACACACACACACCTACACATGCACACATACACTCACACACACACACACACACACAACACACCTACACACACACACACCACACACACATGTACACGCACGCACGCACACACACACACGTAAAATATCTTGCTCTCCATAAATCCCATGCCTCTCAATTAAAATAACATTACCATTTTCTTGATTGCTAAGATGCACTTCACTTTCTTAGCACCGCACAGCAGGAACAAACTTGTTTGTGACACAGGAACCTCTCATTCTGATGGCAATGACATGTTGATTTGCATAAATATTTGCTTTTGGGACAGAAACTTCTGAGCCAGTTATGTGCTTCCACAGGCAAACTGTTTAAAGAACATTTCTTGACACTGTTTTCACAAACTGTTCTCAAGAAAGGCACTTGCTGTCGCTGTGCAAACGTTAACGTTGATTCAAGCAGTGCGCCAAAGGGACTGACAAAAACTGCAAATCCATCTCACTAGTTCACTGGAGCATGTCCTATCCTCTGCATTTGAAGTGCTACTCTGTCCCTCCCTTGTTCAATCTCAGCACTGTGATTGTTTTTGGACTCCCTCTCCACGTCTCCTGCTCTGCTGGTTGCTGACCTCCCTGCCGCTGTCTCAGGGAGGAGGACCTTGGCTGCTCTCTTGCACACTTGGCATTAGGAGGAACGAGCAAACTTTCCTGGAGCACCAAACCAAACCTCTGTGGTGGTGGTGGGGGGGGGTAAAGTACATGGATATTTAATGGAGGATCGTTTTCACCCCAGGACCACACTGAATAAGAGTGAATGCCCTGATCATGCAGGTTCTTCCTGAGTAAAGTCAGCTAGGTTCAGTGGATAGGAGCTTTCTACCATACAAACATGCCTTTCTTCTTCTCCTATTTCTTCTTCTTCTCCTATTTCTTCTTCTTCTACTTCTTCTTCTTCTAAGCATTATATGACCAGTCATGTTCTGCCCCTTCCTGGGTATTAGGAAGGTTAAAAATAAAATAAAATAAAATATTTGTGCCATTTGCGGCTGTAATCTGCAGTACTAGGCTGACTGTTTGTGTTTGTAATTACACACTCAATCTCAATGATGAAGAGTCAGTGATTCCATTGTGGTGTTCTATTTAGATGAGTGGAGCGCTTGTCACTGTGGCTACACTGCATTCACAGGCACAGGTCAACATGTGGATATTTACTCAAACGTTGGGTCAATATTCAAATGTACGAGGAAATACGGACAGAATAGTAACAGGAAAAAACCTGTCAAATTCTCTGAATTTGTCTGTGTGTGTTTTGCTCACTGACTTGTTGAAGTTAAGCATGCACATCGAGAAAGAACAAACATGACATGTTTTCATTCATCTTGAGCACTGATCTTTGCAAAAAGAAAATGAAAAATAAACCCTGCTTAGTTATTTGCTGTGCTGACAAAATAATCAGACCATGTGCAAAGCTTTGTGAAAGGATGAGTTATCACAGTTTTCTGAACACTTCATCAAACAACGACATTTTCACTGACTGAGATGGAGCTAATTTGCTAGCACATTAAACAGAAGTTGCCCCCTGGGTCCCCAATGACATTGTGACAGAGGGAGCACTGGGGTGAAGAGCTACAGGCTGGTGGTGTTTGCAGGGAGATCACGCCATGTCAGGTATGAATGGACATGACAATCAGGGATGCAGGGGTAAAACTAGATGTACCGCATAGCGGTACAAAATATAACCCGCCGCTCAGTCCTGTACATCCGTTCCGCGA
The DNA here is from genome assembly GCF_018492685.1 of Alosa sapidissima. Lineage (NCBI taxonomy): Eukaryota > Metazoa > Chordata > Actinopteri > Clupeiformes > Clupeidae > Alosa > Alosa sapidissima. The sequence goes on along the minus strand of NC_055976.1, from coordinate 24,038,347 downwards.
AAATAAATCACACTTCAATTTGTCTCCATATTTTACTCCATCCCCCACTCTTGAAACTTTTGTGTATGCTTGTTTGGCATGCCTGAGTGTGTGTGTGCGGCTGCACAGAAAGTAGCCTACTGGTGCTGAAAAGGTGAATAGATTGTAGAATAGCCAAAGAAGATGTAGCATTGTTATAAAACCTTTAAAATCTCTAAACAATCACAAGTAGGGCAGTTCATCACAGTTCATCCATTGCAACTGGATTGATGAAAGGTCACTTACACCTGTAGGCTACATTGTATTTGGGAAAAGCAAAAGGTATCAGCATAATGTTATCAACTATCAATTCTTTGATCTCGGTGAGGCGGACTGCGCCATGCTGTATCGTATTTTTAAAAAGGCATTCAGAACGTGTTTTCGATGATGGTGGAGGTTATTGTCCAATGTTTATAACGATAACAGTGGTTATGCTTCCTAGA
>NC_055976.1:24030386-24032886 GCF_018492685.1 Alosa sapidissima | reverse complement strand
CAGACACAGACACACACACACACACACACAGACAGACAGACAGACAGACAGACAGACACACACACAGCACATAGACACACACACAGACAAAGGCACACATTCACACACACACACAGACACATACACACACAGACCGACACACACACACACACACACACACACACACACACACACACACACATAGAGGAAATCTCAATGGGGTTTTCCATCCGGCCAGCCAGATGTCTGCTCTGTTCACTCTCTTCCAGTCCAGATATATATATATATATATATATAGAGAGAGAGATAGAGTTAGAAAGATAGAGAGAGAATGAGAAAGATAGAGAGAGAGAGAAAGATAGAGAATGAGAAAGATAGAGAGAGAGAAAGATAGAGAGAGAGTAAGAAAGATAGAGAGAGAGAATGAGAAAGATAGAGAGAGAGAGAGAGAGAGAGAGAGATTGTTACTGATTATGTGTGTGTGTGTGTGTGTGTGTGTGTGTGTGTGTCAAAAGGATGAATGAAACTGTCCTTGATAACTGTGTACACATGCACATGTATAAAGCTCACACAGACACACTGACTGAAAAGATGACTAATTTATGACTAATTTGATGCACAGCAATATATTTCAACCAGAAAGACTCACAGCGTGCCCTAACCGGACACGATGCAAGCAAACATTAGCGATAAAACCTGTTAAAATACATTGTTTTCAATTGTCCTGTGTCCTGGCTGCAAGCGACGCAAGCAGCGCCATGCAACGCAACGTTTTGAGAGAGCTTTTGTCGGACGTATTTTCTTTCTGTCACTCGTGTTGCTCTGCTATTTTAAATGAGAAATATGACGCAATAGAAGGGCATATTTAACGGATTCGGTGTAGACAAATAACACCGAATGCTACAAGATAGTCGCTCGCTCGGATCCGGTTAGGACACGCTGTCAGAAGGCACAATGAAAGTTAACAAAGATTTTAAACTATCAAAGGATTTACAAAAGACAAAACATTGAACATTGGCACCTGGAAGCAGTAGGACAGGTGCACGAGCAGAGTCATTATAAAGACCCATGTAGACTGCTGATTGGTCAGGAGTCATTATAAAGACCCATGTAGACTGGTGATTGGTCAGGAGTCATTATAAAGACCTATGTAGACTGCTGATTGGTCAGGAGAGTCATTATAAAGACCCATGTAGACTGCTGATTGGTCAGGAGAGTCATTATAAAGACCCATGTAGACTGCTGATTGGTCAGGAGAGTCATTATAAAGACCCATGAAGACTGGTTGGTCAGGAGTCATTATAAAGACCCATGTAGACTGGTGATTGGTCAGGAGAGTCATTATAAAGACCCATGTAGACTGCTGATTGGTCAGGAGAGTCATTATAAAGACCCATGTAGACTGGTGATTGGTCAGGAGAGTCATTATAAAGACCCATGAAGACTGGTGATTGGTCAGGAGTCATTATTAAGACCCATGTAGACTGCTGATTGGTCAGGAGAGTCATTATAAAGACCCATGAAGACTGGTGATTGGTCAGGAGAGTCATTATAAAGACCCATGTAGACTGCTGATTGGTCAGGAGAGTCATTATAAAGACCCATGTAGACTGCTGATTGGTCAGGAGCAGTGTTTGGAATAACAACGTTACAACACGTAACAACGTTGGTAACAAAGTTATTTTTTCACTAACGGGGTAATCTAACTAATTACTTTTCCCGTCGTTACAACGCCGTTAACGTTACTGGACGTTAAATGTGGTGCGTTACTATGCATTGATTAAATAAACCGTGTAATCCGAACGCACCCTGGCTCACAGCTAGTGAGGAGGTGGGTTAATAACGACGTAAGCGATTATGATTGGCTAAGGCAGAGTCATGTTTCATGATAGCCAATCAGAGCCAGTGTTTTTACACACTTGCCAGCACACGTGCCCCACACACACACACACAACAGCTAAAATAGAGATTCGACGAAACAGCAGAGGTCAGGAGCAATCCGAAAAGTTGGCATTTTCAAGGTGGAGATAAAAGCACTACTTCAAATTCATCAAGGCAAGAACGTTCATGTAATGTGTACATTATGTCCAGGAGCGAAGACTTTGTCGACATCCGTTGTAAGCAACTCTAATTTAATGAAGCATCTCACACATGCATCTAAAGCTAGTGGCCAAAAACACCGATACCTCCCCCACAGATGATAGCTCGCCATCCACTAGCAAAGAAGGACTCGGAGCAAAGTTCTCCAAGCAGCAAAAGCTAGATCTTTCTGCCTCACAACAAAAACCTATGACACAGGCTGAAGTCAACCGTAGGTCTGTCGATGTGCAATATCTTGAATTTCCTCTTGGGAATCAATAAAGTATCTCTCTATCTATCTATCTATCTATCTATCTATCTAATAAATATCGAAAGTTATGTAGCCTACAAACACCTGTCTGTTCTACTCATTTCAACTGGCTGCTCAAAACTGCTCAAAAAATCCAAATTCTTTAACATATAACAACTTGTTTTTTTTGTA
>NC_055976.1:24022886-24025386 GCF_018492685.1 Alosa sapidissima | reverse complement strand
AGCGCAGTTCTGTACACCTGGGTAGTTGTCTGGGTTCCAGCTCAGGTAGACATCGGTCCAGTAACTGTCCACCAGCCGCATCCACAGCACAGAGAGCAGGTGACCACAACACAGAGAGCAGGTATAAGTATAAGTATAAGTATATAAGTATATATATATACTCTTTTGATCCCGTGAGGGAAATTTGGTCTCTGCATTTATCCCAATCCGTGAATTAGTGAAACACACTCAGCCCGCAGTGAGCACACAGTGAGGTGAAGCACACACTAATCCCGGCGCAGTGAGCTGCCTGCATCAACAGCGGCGCTCGGAGAGCAGTCAGGGGTTAGGTGCCTTGCTCAAGGGCACTTCAGCCATTCCTACTGGTCGGGGTTCGAACCGGCAACCAGTTACAGGTTCGAAGCACTAACCAGTAGGCCACGGCTGCCCAGGTGACCACAACACAGAGAGCAGGTGACCACAACACAGAGCAGGTGACCACAACACACACAACACAGAGAGCAGGTGACCACAACACAGAGAGCAGGTGACCACAACAGTGAGATTACGGTAATACTCAGTCACAATTCCAGTCACAAAACTCAACAGAGGCTGGAAGAGCACAGCTGCTGCTCACACATGAATATTAGCCAGTTATCTATCTATAAAGCAAGAAGCGTCTGTGTGTCCAAGTGTGTGTCTGTGGCACGCATATCTCGCTGACCGTTTGTCAGACTGACCTAAGATTTCGTATGTGGCTCGCGCGTGGCACAAAGGTGTGCACTCTCGATTTTTTTTTAAGGTTTTTGAATGCATATTTCGAAATATGCTTATTTACGTAGGACGTTTATCGCTGCACTGACCAGTTTAAGGGGAGCTCCACCCCATGGATCGTGTACTGACAGTTGCTAGCTAGGTCTCACTTTGATGATAGTCAGTGCAATTTAAAAAACGGATTACTCGGGAACCGCTTGTGGGTTAAGATGCAAGATGATTATCATGTCTGACCTAAACAATAAAGACTCCCTGTATGCAGTATGCTTGCATAAAATGATTATGCGGATTTTGCAACAACACGCTAACAAACACGGGTATGTAGTGAGCACTCAAAATAAAAGTATGTGCAATAAACTGACGCTTCGAATAGCCCATGCTACTTTGGACTTGAGACTTTGACTAAACAAACTATGGAAGCATATGGGTAGCTTTATTCAAATGAGAATGCAATCTGCAATATGCAATTCAAAAAGACATTACTGTACATTATGCAATTGACAATTCATTATGCAATTTAATATTGCAATTTGCAATAATATCCAACAAATTGTATTTTAATCTGCAAAGTGACAATGAATTCCATTTTGCCATGGTACTTCAGTCTCAAAATTCAAATGGCAATTCATTTTGCATTTCAATTTTCAATATTCAGTATCCATCGTTTTGAGGCATTTTATTCAAATGGAAAAGAAATAGCGCCCCCCAGTGATTGCATTGCACTTTGGTCACGCTCTTTGTGTTGCAAAATTCAAATGGCCATTCAATCTGGCAAACGCATTTCAATCTGTCAAGTCACTCGTCAAGGCGGGAACTAGGCTACGTCACTTCCGTGTTTACGTCTTACCCAGTTACCGCTTGCAATGGAGGAGTTTGCAGCTGCACTAAGGTCTCTGGCTGATTATGTAGAACACCACCGTGTCAACGAGTCTGACTCAACGGACAGATTACTGAAAATGGACGACAGAGTGGGCTATCTAGACCTACTTGTCCGATTTGATGTCAACCTGGTCCGTTCCAAGATTTCTGAGGCCTTACAGCTAATGGGCGCTAGCCGGTGGGGAGACCTTCTGTGGATATACCACTGGAGGGAATAGAGGGTCACCTCTCCTATTAGGGAGATCGCGGAGCTCTTTGGAGTTCACAGGACAAATAGGGCTAGATCGCCCACTCTGTCGTCCATTGTCATTAGTTAGGCTAAAACTCACACAGCCTTCCTTGCCCTGCTCACACACACACACACACACACACACACACACAACGGAGACTCCCCTCCGTGGTCTGGCTAGCCTCATAAGCGGAGCGGGGGGTGCGGTCGCTCCGGGCCCACGTTTGGCCAAATCTATCTCGCTGAATTGTTGTATACGATGCTTATTTGTAGGCTACTGATTGCTGGGGGTGATTGCTGGGGGGAGGGGGGTGCTACTAATGATGCCGCTGGTTGGCAAAGTTATCAGCAGCAACATAAGAGCCTTAATAATGTAAGAACACAGCTGGGTCTCGCGGACACTAGGCCTGCTCGCGGTCACGGTTAACATTATTCATCAACTGTGACATGTTTGCGCCGCCAACACACCCCCCCCCCCCCCCCCCCCAATAAAAAAAAATGTGCCCCCTTGAAAATCGCAAATGCCCCCTCTGTCACTGTACTCTACAGCCGGGTCTGTCTGCAGACAGACTGCAAACTCCTCCATTGCAAACGCTAACTGGGTAAGAAGACGTAAACACGGAAGTGACGTAGCCTAGT
>NC_055976.1:24010386-24017886 GCF_018492685.1 Alosa sapidissima | reverse complement strand
AGCCAGGCGTTCGTCATCAGCACCTGGTTCTTCTCATCCTGCCAAACACACACACACACACACACACACACACACACACAACAAAGACATGATCAAACCACAAGCCGGTGTGTGTATGTGTGTGTGTGTGTGTGTGTGTGTGTGTGTGTGTTTGAGTATCGTTGTTAGAGTAAGTGAGTGTATGTGTGTGTGCTGTGCACATGAGAGAAATCAAGTATACATGCTTCCGCGTTTATGTGTGTGTGTGTGTGTCAGTGTGTGTGTGTCAGTGTTTGTGTGTGTGTGAGTGTGTATGTGTGTATTTATGTGTGTGTGTGTCTATGTGTGTGTGTGTGTGTGTGTGTGTGTGTGTGTGTATGTGTACATCTGTTTATGCTGTTTGTCTCTGTTTCTCTTCATTGGAACAGGAACAACTAGGCTGTGAAGTGACGCTGAAACTTTGCAGCTTTATGTAACCCTCTGCTATTTCCCGCCTGCGTGTGTGTGTGTGTGTGTGTGTGTGTGTGTGTGTGTGAGAGAGAGAGGGCCCAGTGGAGACATGGCCCGTGTTAATCGGCCCATTTACAAGCCAAAACAGCAGGAGCCAGGGGAACAGGCAGCCATGCAGCCCAAAACTAAAAACTCACTATCATTAAAATCCATCCACACAGAAGAAACAGCATGCTCCCTCTCTCTCCCTCTCTCCCTATCTACAGTACACTGCCTCTCTCTCTCCGTCTTTCTTTTAGTCTAATCTTCTCATTCTTGTTGTCATGTTCTCTGTTATACAAGTCTTTCTTGTCATGGTTTTGACCTCCTTTTCTTCATCATTCTTTCATTTCCCTCCCTTCTTCCTTCCCTTTTCTCTCTCTATCACTCTCTCTATCTATCTCTCTATATATCTATTCATCTGTTTCTCTCTCTCCTCACCTTCTCTAAGTTTCTGGAACTGAAGGTAAACAATGACGGATCTGAATTAGGGCACAGTAGGAGGTGTCCTCACCTTTGTGTGAGTGTGAGTGTGTGTGTGTGTGTGTGTGTGTGTGTGTGTGTGTGTTTGTTTTGGGGTTCTGGTGAGGACTGCTGTCGAAGGCTGCTTTGCTGACTGGACTGGTATATAATTCATTAGCTGTGCACACATCTTCCATCAGCAAAAGGTCAGTGCACCTCCAAAAAGTTTAAAAGCACAAACTGGGGCAGAAGGTTCCCCCGATAACTATGGCCAAGAAATACAAACACAGACAGACAGGTACACACACACACACACACACACACACACACACACACACACGGGTCATTGACAAATAAGGCTTTTAAAAAAGTGTGTTCAAAAAAATCTTTAAAAATGGAAAGAATGCATTTTTTTTAAGTTAGAAGTTGTGTTTAAACAAGTCTTAATGGCTGTGTAACATTGATAGGGGTTTTAATACATTTGCAATTTCACCACCCGTCTCTAAGTTTCAAAAGGTTTCACCACCTGTCTCTAAGTTTCTTCTTTTATTTTATAAGTATATCTGAGAATGTCTAGAGTGCACACATTATTATTTTGTAGTTGACCTTGGTATTAAAAGTAACCTATGAATACTTTATTGTAGAGGGCAAGTATTTGGCTTTTTCAACATCCAACTTTACATTTAAAATGTGAATAAATACTTTACAAATTTAAAAAGTATATATTGGGTTACACTTTACCTGACAGTATCGACATAAGAGTGAGAAGTCATAAACGCTTCTGTTATTAAGTGACATTCGGTTTTTGTCATAACAAATTAGGGTTAGGATTATAGGGTTAGGTTTAAGATTTGGGTTAGAGTTAGGGTTAGGGCTAGGATTAGGGTTAGAGGTTAGGATTAGGGTTAGGGTTCATGTGTCATGACAGTGTCATGTGTTCATGACGGTGTCATGCCACTCTTATGTCGATACTGTCAAGTAAAGTGTTACCGTTACAACAAATTTTTCAACCATTTGTTCACTTTACTTTACTCTTGGATCAAATTACTATTTTTAGTTCCACCACCTGACTTTTGCTACTAATTTAAAATTATACAGTCATCTTCTTGGACACCTTTATAACCTTTTGACTTTCCTAACAAGTTCATCCATTCAATTTCCCAATACAATAAAGAGTTAGTTTATAAATAAAGAGACATGTAAACCTGATAAATCCAACTATGAAGAGAAAGTACCTATTTTATCAATATTTGAGAGAGATTTTCAAATGTTTAACTCATCAGTAAATGTCACTTGATAAGGAAATATCCTGTTTACTCTTTTAATGTGGTTGCACCACCCTGAAATTTTCAGATATGCCATTTTTTTTTAATTTTCCAAACAATTTCAGAGCTATTAAACTAGTAAACTTTGTTTATTTAAAAGGCCTTCAACATAACATTGTCTCCATATTTATTTACTTACCTTTTAAATTCTATATTTGAGATGACAAAAAAAAAAAAAAAAAATATATATATATATATATATATATATATATATATATATATATATATATATATATAATTTTTATGATAAACAGAAAATATGTTCAAATTCTAAAGATTTTATAGAATTATTTTAAACCAAAGTAATGGACTCGGACACAGAAATCTGCATCCCACACACACACACACCTTGTGCTGAATATACACACACTTACTACTTCAGCTCAGTTTTAGACAGAAGAGAAGGCACACATTAACACACACACACACATACACGTCTTTGAAGACAGGACCAAGTTGCATGATAATTTATTCATTCATTTATTTGATTAGGTTTGAGTCAGTTTATCTAAATGTGACACCATTCCACTGATAACCCCGACTGGAGCAAGAGTGCCTGAGACCCCATTACTTTCATAAGGGACACACACACCACATACACACACTATATATTTCTCTTTTGGATTCTCATCTCGCTCTCTCTCGCTCTCTCTCTCTCTCAGAGAGAAATACCAAATTGAAAAATTGAATTTAAATTGGGAGGGCAATTAGCAGCCTTCAGAAACTGACAACTGGGATCTTCTGGGCACGGAGAGACTCTTTTCCAGACAAACAATGCAGAGCGGGATATGACCAGATTTAATTAGCAAAGACACACAGACACATACAGACACAAAGACACAGACATACACACACAAACACACACACACACATCTGCACATTTTCAGAATGATTGATGATATTTTCGGTTAATGCATGCATGGAAATATCTTATGTTACCTCTTGCATTTTAATTACTGACTTGCTGGAATACATCCTCATTTCAAACCTCCCTGCACAGACACACACACGCACGCGCACACACACACGCACACACGCACACACACACACACACACACACACACACACACACACACACACACACACACAGAGCCCCTTAGGCTTCACCTTTATCTGATCCCACTGTAACCCCAGGAGGTACTCTATCACAGTGGAGAGGCGTAAACATGATCTGACCTAAAAAAAAAAGTGGTCCACATTGTTTACAAAGCCTTCTTCACATAATCGAGGGCAAATAAACAACAGTGTAGCTATGCCTGAAGCCTACAGTCTTGATCTCTCAAGTACAAATCGGGCCTCCAGACTCTCTCCAAGTGTCTACCCTCTTCACTCTCCGCTGGTCTCAAAGTTAACTCAGATATTCAGCAACTGAGAGCATGATGTTCACTCCTCAAGGTTGTTGATGTTTGATCTGAGAGTCAATCAAATTGCAAACAACTTGTGTTGTTTATGTTCCTAAAGCAATGTTGGATTGGATGGATCTGATTATGACTCAATACACAATTAGCTGAATTTCAAAACAAGTGCATTCCATTGCAATCCCCTAGCTTATTGGAAACTCCCGACAGGGCAAACAGGACCCCGGCACAAAGCGTGTTTTCATAGCTTTGAGAAAACAAATAGTACACAAATAGAACTTCACAGTTTTAGGTGTTGTGTGGCAACGTCTTACTTGCTGACTTTCACTTGAAATGAAATTCCATCGTAATAAGCGAACGGACTACTCCCGGAATGATTTGAAAGGCGTAAAACAAAAGCACAAAACCTGTTGCCATTGACAGCGGTCATTATATAAATTGCAGAGGTCATTATATAGTTTTAACAGACCTCTGAATGTTGGGAAGGCCCATTTATGTGAATGGAACTTTCTGCAGCACTCTGAAGATCTGTGTAATAACTGATGGGGCAAGTTCTTGAGCATTGTGACCGGGCAATCACATGAATGGTTCCTAGAGTTGTGATTGGATACTTGCCCACTGATGGCAAAAAAAAAGAAAAGATTTTGAAGTCAGATGTCACTGAGAAAGTGCTGACTAAATTGCTCAAAAAGTTGCACTTCATATCATCATCTTTGCTCCTCAGTTCTTTCCGACTCTCAGAAAGTGAACTCTAATATTCCGCCTCTGGGACAGTTCAGTATTAACTCAGCGCTCAATTTCAGCCCTAACTCTCTTCCGAGTGAACTCTGCTAACTCGTCCCAATTTCCCCCAAGTGTGAGACACCATGTTGTTCAGTCAGCTGTTGCACTTCAGCCTGCTTGAGTGAATCAGAATCATGAGATGACGATGATGATGATGATGATGATGATGGGGCACTTTTAGGGCTTTTTGGAAAAAAGAGGTCACGACCTCTCGAGTCGACGCAGGACTAGAAGAGGTGAACTATTACATTTCACACGTATGCAAACGTCTAGACGAGTGAGTGCATAACAGTGCCGCGTCCCGGACCTTGCACACACACACACACCCACACACACACACACACACACACACACACACACACACACACACACACACAAACACACAAACACAAACACACAGATGGGGTCTTTGCTCATATGGCTGTGTAACATTATATGTCTGGCCCCCGTTCAGCTTTTCGCCCAGCTCCTCGTGTCACCCCATCGCCATGCGCGTTCTGCTCCAGAGGCTAATGGCTCTCAGTGCTCACTTCCGCATGACGGGAGCGCCGCACACCCACCGATGCCCGGCTTAATGCCCACCGCACCCGTTCACTCGCCCGCCGGTGAACCGTGCCGCGTAGAGGCAATGCCAGTCTGAAAAGTTTTGTTTTGTGCTGCGTGTTGGACTTTGGTTACCCCTGCCACTGCTGCAGATGCCCGCAATGCCACTCTATCCACCTGGGGCAGCGGGTCAGGGGAACGGGCCCTCTCTCTCTCTATTCGCACCAAAGAACAGGAAATATCCCACTGGAAAGGAAGTGGCTAAGAAGTGAGTTGGGAATGAAGATGCTCTACTCATGGGACAAGTTCTAAAATCAAAGGAAGGTCACAGAAAGACAGGCACACACACACACACACACACACACACACACACACGCACACACACACACACACACACACACACATCATTGACAAATAAGGCTTTTGAACAGAATGCATTTTCTTGAAGTTGGAAGACTGTGTTTAAACAACTCTGAGAGTTTTAATACATTTTTAGACTGCATTTGCAATTTCACCACCCAAAAGATGTCTCTAAGTTTCTTAAAAAAAAACACAATTTTTTTTCGGTAAGTATATCTGAGAGTGTCTACAGTGCTTAACACATTATTATTTTGTAGTTGACCTTGGTATTAAAAGTAACTTATGAATACTGTATTGTAGAGGGCAGGTACAGTATTTCACTTTTCCAACATCCAACTACATTTAAAATACTTTACAAATTAAAAAAGTATATTGTTTAATATAATAATTAGGTACAGCACATTTTTCAACCATTTGTTCACTTTAATCTACTATCTCTTGGATTATTATTTTTTTTTTTTTTTATTGCACCACCTGACTTTAGTTACTAATTTCAAATTATACAGGCATCTTCTTGGACACCTATAACCTATTGACTCTGGTAACAAGTTCATCCATTCAGTTTTCCAAATAAAATAAAGAGTTTTATATTAAAATAACCTTTCATTAGTTTTAAATTGGTTGTACCACCAGACATGTAAACCTGGCAAATCCAACTATGAAGAGAAAGTAGCTATTTTTTATCAATATTTGAGAGAGATTTGCAAACACTTTTCACTCATCAGTTATGGTCACTTGGGGTCCTCTTGATGAGGAAATATCCTGTTTACTCTTTTCCCTCTTCAATTCAAAATGAACGTTCTATGAATGCGGTTGCACCACCGTGACATTTCAGATATGCAAATTTCCAGACAAAAGTTTATTTTTTTTTACAATTTTCCAAACATTTAAGATCTATTCAACTATTAAACTTTGTTTATTTGAAAGGTCTTCAACATGAAAGGACTGACTCCATTGGTTCCTCTTTGAAGACAGAGCCAAGAGTTGCATGGTAATTTATTCATTCATTTATTTGATTTGGTTTGAGACAGTTTATGTAATTGTGACACCATTCCACTGATAACCCAGACTGGAGTAAGAGTGTCTGAGACTCCATTACTTTCATAAGGGACACACCCACCACATACACACACTATATATTTATCTTTTGGACTCTCATTTCTCTCTCTCTCTCTCTCTCTCTCAGAGAGAAATCCCAAATTGAAAAATTGAATTTAAATTGGGAGGGCAATTAGCAGCCTTCAGAAACTGACAACTGGGATGTTCTGGGCACGGAGAGACTCTTTTCCAGACAAACAATGCAGAGTGAGATAAGGTCATTCAGATCAGCTCTTACACAGTCACGCTGCAAACTCCTCCTCTGGTATCCTACTGAGATAATCATTGTCTGCATTACTTATCTATGTGTTGAAGGGACACCAGGCAATGTTTTCGTGTTAATTAGGCCTAGTCCACACGTACCAAACCGATCTTTTTTTCCTCCTTCTTCCCTGGAACCGTATCAAGAATATTTGCATCCAAACGGATCCATCTCAACACGACTCAACACGTTACTTCATACCCCAGGCCTATAGGTGGCACTGTTTCTTTACAGAAATTGAACAAAACTTGCGCTTTACAAACAGACAGAATAGGCTACGACAAAATGGCTAGTGCAAGGAAACCAGAATTGTTTGTGTGGACTGATGGTGAACTGTCAACTGTAGTCAACTGTAAAACTAATAAACTTTATTTTACGGTTTGTGAAGGGTGCAGTCCCGTCCTTTATTTGGCTAACGCAGGTAGGCCTACTAATCACCTTTACTTTCTTTGGTTGTGGGATAGTCCGTGATTCATATTAGTTTTGGCTATCACCGCAATTTGGCTACTAAACGCAAGGCTTACCCAAGTTCTAGGCTATTCTGTTGCCACAGTTATAATATTGCTATAAAACCTTCGTTAGTAACAGTCAATACGTTTGCCTGCATCAAATCTCGCATTTGCATTCAGTGTGCTACCATCGGCTTAACGTGAGTTCTAAGCGTCTTTGTATGCTTATATCTGATTTCACTCGACTGTGAATGCATGTATATACTGTATGTTGTAAGACATGTAAAATAAATGAATGACACTGGCACCACGCACAAATTAATGTAGCCTAAACTTACGCCGCACTTTCCTAATAACTTAAGTTCTCTCGCGTCACTGACAGTAGCTAGAAT
>NC_055976.1:24000386-24005386 GCF_018492685.1 Alosa sapidissima | reverse complement strand
AGACATCCTCCTTTTATTTAGATAGCAAGCGAAGGAAGCTGACACGTTAGAGCTTCAGAATGTGCTGTGACATTCTCAATTCAGCGCACTCCACTACTTTTGCTTATTTGTGCTGTTTTTTCTCAGTGTGGATTTTTTACAAATGGATAACTGCCACATTGGCTTTGCTGTTGTCGTGTGTGATGTGTTTGTTTGTGTGTGTGTATGTGTGTGTGTGTGAGTGTGAGAGAGAGAGAGAGAGAGAGAGAGAGTGTGTATGTGTGTGTTTGTGTGTGTGTGTGTGTGTGTGTGTGTGTGTGTGTGTGTGAGAGAGAGAGAGAGTGTGCGTGTATGTGTGCATGTGTGCGTGTGTGTGTGCGTGTGTGCGTGTGTGTGTGCGTGTGTGTGTGTGTGCGCATGTTTGTGACGTGATGGTCTGTAACATGTGTTTCCGTGGCCTTTGTTGAGCCCAGTGGTCAGCTCCCATTCTGTTCGCTCACCCTAACAAAGCCTGAAAAGAATGTGTGTGGGAGGCATGCCTAAGCCATGCACATCAGGCTTATCACAGGCGCGCACACACACACACACACACACACACACACACACAGAGACATATCACACACACACACACACACACACACACACACACACACACAGACACACACATACGAACACACACACACACACACACACATATGAACACACACACACACACACACACACACACACACACACACACACACACACACACACACACACACACACACACACACACATACATACAGTACACACACACATTCAATGCAAATACAATTTCAAATACATTCAAATGCATTCAAGCAACAACGCATGAGTCAACACCGCAGAGACTGAACACCCGATTTCCTCAAATAAGCAAGAGTTTTAGTGTGTGTGTTTGTTGTGTTTGTGTGTGTGTGTGTGTGTTTGTGTGTGTGTGTGTGTGTGTGTTTGTGTGTGTGTGTGTGTGTGTGTGTGTGTGTGTGTGTGTGTGTGTTCGTATGTGTGTGTGTGTGTGTGTGTGTGTGTGTGTGTGTGTGTGTGTGTGTGTGTGTGTGTGTGTGTGTGTAAGCCAAAGTCTTTGTGGTCTTATAATAGTAACTTCCGGCGATGATTCGATCTGCTTCACAGACGTCCTTCACATATGAACAGCTCCGCTATGAGATGCCTCCCTGCCTGCACGTTACTGAGCCCAGCCATGCGCACATGCTGTCATAACGTGATATCACGCAGCGCGTCGCCTCTCTTCCCTCTTTTGGGACCGCGCTTCTTCTGTCCATCCCTCTCCTGTGTTCTGTCCATCCCTCTCTTGTGTTCTGTCCATCCCTCTCCTGTGTTCTGTCCATCCCTCTCCTGTGTTCTCCTGACACGGCTCATGTTCCACGGCTCCAATCTCCCCAGAATCAGAACAGCACTCACACTGGAGGAAGGAATACTGTAGATGTCTTTCACAATGTTGATAAGCCATATGAGCAATATTGATCATTAGGCTATGTTGTTGGATTTTTTTTCTTTTTCGGTTTGTTTACTGATATCCTATCATGAGGTAGCCATGGGTTCCTTGAGTGTTCTAATATTAGCCCTGTGTTTGTGGAGTTGACCAGTGGACCTCTATTTCTTACCTGTCTTTCATTTTTAGTCTGAATAAAGATGTGCTTCCTTCACTGGCTTAAATGTTCTCTCTCTCTCTCTCTCTCTCTCTCTCTCTCCTCTCTCTCTCTCTCTCTCTCTCTCTCTCTCTCTCACTGCATACAAAACTGCACATCATGCCTGTAAACATTTCCCCTTAAATACCTACAGATGGCAAACCAGTGAAAAACTTGACAAAATAAAACCCCCTTCTCATGAACTCCTTTGGCGGCGGCTATTCTTCCACAAAGTCAGCCAGTGTGACTGCGCAAGCCTTAACCGGATCATGTGCTTCGCTTGGCAGTCGCCACATGCACATCGTCCGAGGCCCATAATCATGTAAATCGCCTCAGAAGAAGCGAAATCGCAGGCTACTGCGCAGGTAATGGCAAACGAAACTGTCAAAGTAATTTGTCCAAGAGACTCCGATAAGGATGTGAGTCATTCTTTCCCAATTGGGGAAGGCGTGGGAGAGACCATCATGAGTAAAGACATAGAGACATGGTGAGACGTTCAAAGATAATGTGGAAGCAGAACGCGATGGCAGACACTGTGTGTACTGCAGGGAGCCATGAGAGGAGAGGAAGGTTACGTTCAAGTGGTTGAGCCATGTCATGCAATGTTATGTATGGCATGAAACAGTCAAATTTCACTAAACTGGCCAAGATGGGTTTCTTGGTGTTTTATGCCCCCAACGTTGTCTTCAAGGCAGCGCTGCCTGGAAGGCGCTATGGTTAGGCATGGGTTAAGGTTAGGGTTAGGTTTGGGGTTAGGTTTAGGATTAGGTGCCTTTAAGTCAGCGATGGCAGCGCTGCCTGGAAGACGACGTTGGGGGCATAAAACACCATCGAGCCAAAGATGGTTGACAGTGTCAGATTTGTTGTGTGCGTTGCTATATGGCAGTCGTGATGTGAGTTTGTGTGTGTGTATGAGTGTGTGCGTATGAGTGTGTGTGTGTGTTTGTGTGTGTGTGTGTGTGTGTGTGTGTGTGTGTGTGTGTGTGCACATTTTGTCTATGTATATGTGTGTGTGCGTGTCCGTGTGTTGTGTGTGTGCTGTGATGCCATGCCTCTCTACAATCAGATTGCGAAGCTGATGTTCCTGACAGGCAAGGCAGATGGCAGGAAAATGTAATGGGGTCTGTAGATCTGTATCTGGGGTCATGGCTAGGGGTTGTTTTTCTCCATTATGCATCTCATAGCAGGAGAAGACAAACAGCGGCCTCAGGTCACGACACAAGGAATCTCCCAGTGCCCAGCACCCAGCACCCAGCTACCCAGCACCCAGCTACCCAGCTACCCAGCACCCAGCACCCAGCTACCCAGCTACCCAGCACCCAGCTACCCAGCACCCAGCACCCAGCTACCCAGAACCCAGCTACCCAGCACCCAGCACCCAGCACCCAGCTACCCAGCACCCAGTGACCCAGCGCCCAGCCCCCGCCCTTCATCCTGACCTGCAGACTGGGGGCTCTGGTTCACATTTCAGCCATGATCTATACACACACTGCCTGAACAACGCAGAAGATGAGTAAACGTTTCAGGAGACTAATAGGAAGGAGTTGAAATAAGTGGAGGTTAATTTATTTGTTAATGTGTATGAGAGAGAGAGAGAGAAAGTATACCTTATGAGTATATGCTCATGTGTGTTTGTCAGTATACTAAGCGTCTGTGTCTGTGTGTGAGTGAGTGAGTGAGTGTGTGTGTGTGCACGCGTGTGTGTGTGTGTGTCCCTCTTACAATCACACAGCACCATGTGGGGACTGGCAGCTGTCTGCCACTCTGTTAGCCGAGACTAATGAAGCCCATCTCACAGATTACACCGACTGATTTCATTACACACACACACACACACACACACACACACACACACACACACACACACACACACACACACACACACACACACACAACATACATGCACTCTCCAACAAACACACATCTTGCACACAAAAATACACTGATTTCATTAAAATCGTAAACACACACACACACACACACACACAAATGAGACTAATCATCAAAGTCTGAAGCTTTTCAGACCTATATCTGAGGCAACTCATCATTAGTACATGAACCATCTTTTGCCATTAATTCTGTAGTCAGTTAACAGCAGTGCATGATTAAGGTTATGGTTAGGGGCTGGGTTTGGTTTAGGTGAGGTAAACACCAAAGTGACATCCTGAACTTGAGTATGAGGAGATGATGTGTTAAGTCTTTGTGGGCGGACTATGGGAGTATGAGTGTGTTTACTCCCCTATTCATCACAGAGCTCTCCTCAGTAGCCCATTAACAATCTCATCTTCTCAGCACACCATACTAATTAAGAAAACGTAGAAGCTCACAAAAGAGTAACGAACACACACACACACACACACACACACACACACACACACACACACACACCACACACACACACACACACACACACACACACACACACACACATGTGCTTACACTCATACACACACAAACACAGACAGACCTCCCATGGTGAGGCACTAAAGCAGTAGGATGTCTGTGCAGTAGTGAGGGGTGTTGAGAGGGGAGGTGCGCCGGCTCTGCTAATAACTCTGAGCTGAGGCAACCTTCAGCTCATTAAAACTTTACATACCGCAATAAAACTCACACGCGCCGCACATCCACACAGCCCCCTGTGTCCTCTCTACTCTCGCTCCTTCTCTCTTTCTCTCTCCTCTCTCTCTCTTCTCTCTCTCTCTCACTCTACTCCCTTTCTCTTTCTCTCTCCTCTCTCTCTCTTTCTCTTTTCTCTCTCTCTCACTCTACTCCCTCTCTCTTTCTCTCCTCTCTCTCTCTTCTCTCTCTCTCTCACTCTACTCCCTCTCTCTTCTCTCTTCTCTCTCTCTCTCACTCTACTCCCTCTCTCTTTCTCTCTCCTCTCTCTCTCCCTCTACTCCCTCTCTCTCTCACTCTACTCCCTCTCTCTCTCCTCTCTCTTTCTCTCTCCTCTCTCTCTCTTTCTCTCCTCTCCTCTCTCTCTTTCTCTCTTCTCTCTCTCTCACTCTACTCCCTCTCTCTTTCTCTCTCCTCTCTCTCTCCCTCTACTCCCTCTCTCTCCTCTCTCTCTCCCTCCACTCCTTTTCTCTCTTTCTCTCTCCTCTCCCTCTCTCTTCTCTCTCCTCTCTCTTATTCCACATCACCTCTGTCTGTCTCTATTTCCCTCATTACGTGTCTCTATTCGCACCTTCCATCCCTCCCTCACTTCATCCCTCTCTTTCCTCCATTTCCCTCTATTCCTCTCTGCATGTGTGTCTGTTTTTCATTTTCTTCTCATCAGCTCTTTGTCTTCCTGATGGCTCTCTTGACTGTCTCGTGTCTCTTAACTTGTCTCCTCTCTCTCCCTCCATGGTCCGT
>NC_055976.1:23991562-23997034 GCF_018492685.1 Alosa sapidissima | reverse complement strand
AGCTGTCCTCTCTCAGAGGAGTCTCTTTCTCTCTAGTATATATTACACACACACACACACACACACACACACACACACACACACACACACACACATGTAACATAAACATCTGCATCTGCATCTGCACTATCGAAGATGGAAATGTTGCAAACCTGATTGGTTCAGCAGATGTTTATCTGTGCAGCCAACGAGGCTTGAAAATACAAAAAAGTGTGTGTGTGTGTGTGTGTGTGTGTGTGTTAGTATTTATGTTATATGTGTGTGTGTGTGTGTGTGTGTGGGGGGGGGGGGGGGGGTGTGTGGGTGTGTATGTGGGTGAGAGAGAGAGGGAGAGGTAGAAATAAAGAAACAGACAGAGAAGGAGAGAGGGAGAGATAGAAGGATAATTGTATTCAATATATCGAAGAAGCTGCAAAAGCTGATAACAAAACTCCCAGCAGAACTGAAGCTCGAGCATTTTACTTGTCGCTGTTGAAGCCCAGAACCAGAAAGTGCATGTAAGATGGCATGAAATTGAGAGAACAAAGTGATGGAGAGTGATTGAGAGAATGAGAGAATGAGGGGATGAATGTGCATCAGAGTGTGTGAGAGAGAGAGAACATGAGGTTTAGGAAGGGAAGGAATTCTAAGAGGAATAAATGCACAAAGAGTTCTTTGAACCTGAGTGAAGTTCAGTAGAGCTCTGGTTACCACGGTCTGACAGATGCTCCACAAAGGGCGGAGAGTGTTTTTCAACACACACACACACACACACACACACACACACACACACACAAACAGGCACACAGACAGACAGACACACAAAGAGAGATTTTGGTAGCAGAAATGTTCAGTTGATTCTTTCCATCTACACAACCAACCACACACTGACAAATATGTGTCCAAGCTCTCCAATGACATTCAGCCTCACACACATATGCATACACACACGTTCACAGACACACACACACACACACACACACACACACACACACACACACACACAGGCACACACAGACACACACAGACACACACACACACACACACACACACACACATTCCCTTCTCTGTCACTATCCCTCTCTTCGCTTCACCTTTTCTATTCTCTCCTTACACTCTGTCTCTGTCCCCTTTCTCCAGTCCAATCCAATCCAATCCAAGGTTGCTTTATTAGCATGACTGTAGGTAAAACTGCATAATTGTAAAAATATCCCTTTCTTATCTGTTCAAACTTTGGACAGTATAGAAGATAGTGTATCTCTACGACCTCACCAGTCGTACAGTGACCACAGATTTGCTGCTCTTGTGGAAGCCATGTTTTTTTGGACCAGCCTTTCTCTATGGCAAGGCTGTGGTCACTTAGCCTGTACTTGGTAAGAATCTGTCTCTGCTCTGTGTCTCTGACGATGGAGAGGTACTCTGCCAATTCATAATCTCTTTTTAGTGACATGTTGCAGTCTAATTCAGATTGTGGTTTTGTTTGATTATCCCAATGTTCCAAATATTTTTTTTTCTTACTTTGATTCATAATTTGTTGAACTCTGATCTGATTTTGGAAAGCAGTGCTGGTCTGAGTTCAATGGGATAGTGTATTAATTACTGTAACTTCAGAACCAACTGACAGAGGGGATTGGTTTCAGGGCTGACCTCTTGGTTTTTGATTGCTTGAAACTTTATGCTATTTTCTGCCCTGGATTTCAGATGTATCCAGAATTTTAATGATCTTTTTTGTACATTTAAAGCCAATGGGAATCTGCCTAATTCTGCCCTGCATGCATTTGTGGGTGTTTTCCTTTGGACCCTGAGAATATTTCTGGTAAATTCTGCATGCAGGGATTCTATGGGGTGTTTATCCGATCTAGTGCTTACTGAGTGGACCCCATACCTCACATTTATACAGTGCAGTTCACATGATGACACTGTCAAAAATCTTGCACCAGATGTTAATTAGGGCCCGAGCACCGACGGTGCGCAAGACCGGGATGGCCTTGCACACCGAGAGGTGCAAAGCCCTATTGTTTTTGTAAGGGCTATTATTATTATTATACTTGCTCAAACTTTTGAGCTTTCTTTTAAGATGGTTCCCATGGGCGAAAAGTCTTGGAATTTGGCACACACATCCGATATGTGAAACAATGCTTTGGGACAAAGGCTTGGCCTCGGGTGTGGCCCAGGGACTTGCTAGCGCCCTCTTAGGTGATTGATCCCGTGGTTGGCATATACTTTCTAACCTGACTCTCGCCAGATGAATTTCGTTCCGCCTAGCTCCACTCATCCATCTGGGATCAATCCATTGAAGTGTTGCTTCAGAAGGCTGGGCCTAATCAAAAAATGCTTGCATATGATTGGATAAGCGACTTGTCCGTTATCTATTGACGTGCTACTTCAACCACTCACATTGAAGCCAACCCGTGATGCTGATAACAGTCTCACAGTCGCTTCTACGCTATGTCACATCTATGAAACTCCCGCCCTGCGTCCTGATTGGCTCTACCATAAAATCTGGTGCAGAAATCACTCTCAATGGAAGAGGTCCCAGATGGATGTGAGTGAAGCTAGGCGGAGCTAAGCGGAACGAAATTCATCTGGCGAGAGTCAGGTGATATACTTTCAGCTACACACACCAAATTTGGTAGGTGTGCGTATCTCCCCAAGATGAAAACTTTTGTATGTACAATGCATTAGCCATGCCCAACAGGAAGTCAGGTATTTGGGATTTTGTGCGCACTAAAATGTGATGATTTGTGATGCCAAAAGAAGAGCTTGCCATGGACGAAAAGGCATGAAATTTGGCACACACATCAAGAATTACTGTGAATACACAGGGGAAAAGCCTTGGCACCGGGTGTGGCCCAGGAACTCCATAGTGCCCCCTTATGTCACTGTGACTTGTGGTTGGCATATAGTTTTAGATACACACACCAAATTTGGTGGGTGTATGTAACTCCCAAATACAAACAACTTTTGTATTAACATGCCATTAGCCACGCCCACAGGAAGTGAGGTAATTGGGATTTTGTGTGTTGTGGACATAATCAATTTTAACATACTCCTCCTAGACGGTTGATCTGATTCATGTCAAAGTTGGTATACTTGAAGCCATGTTCCTGATTCTAAATTGTGAAGCTGTTTTTAATATTTTTGACGAAATGGCGTCGTAACCCCTCCACAAACCCTTCACGTAACCCTTCCACAAACAATAAATGTGTCTTAATTCACCATGCATGGGTTGAAATTAGGGCTGTCAATCGATTAAAAAAATAATCTAATTAATTACATACTCTGTGATTAATTAATCTAAATTAATCGCATATATAATTTTTGCTGTGAAAGTATTTTAAATATTTAAATTCAAATGAATCATTGATTAATCAGCATTAGTGACATTAAAGTTTAAAAACTCTTTTATTATTATGTTCACTGTTCAAATAATGGGCATAATAATCTATGATATGACCTAATATGCTGAGGAAATAAATTCAAAAGTGCTTCGGGAAGAAGTTTTTTTTTTCACATACAAGGCATTTCAGGCCACAGATATAACCTAGGGGACACAATGAAAATAAATTATAACTCCCCTCAAACACTTATTTCTTTGCATTGATGTGTGACTATAGAGTTGATGAACTCTGGTGATATGCAAATTCCTTGCTGCAGACATTGCAGAGGACTTTATTTTCAACACTTTATTTTTTATCAACACCATCAGGCCGTTTTTAAGTAAATGTTCCAATCAATGATCCAGGCAGCACATTTTCTTCTCTCTCCTTCATTTTACAGTCTAATTTTTACTGACTAGAACGGCTCGGGGTCAAAGGTCATACGGAATCGATTAATCTGCACTGATTTTTTTAATCATTTATTTTTTCTCAAATTAATTAATCAAAATTAATCAGTTATTTTGACAGCCCTAGTTGAAATGTTTTAAATGTCACAGGTTATTGCATGCCATGGTAATGACAATATTCACAAACCCATAATGCATATTTGGCATATTGCCACCAACTGGCAACAGAAAGAAGGACAATTACACTGATGTCACATGATCAATTTTAACATACTCCTCCATAGATGGTTTGTCAGATTCATGTGAAATTTGGCCAAGATGTCGCTGATGTCAAATTGTGAAGGGATTTTTGATATGTTGTAATTACAGTGCATGCAAATGCACTGTATTGTTATTCCTTTGGCTTCTTCCGACATATTATTATTATTCTTCCAGGCCCTAATTTGGCTTGAACTACCCTGGAAATCCAGAGTTCTCGCGAGAGCACAATTTGAATTGTGCCCGCAAGATACTCTGGCTATCTCTCGAGTGAGAGGGACCAATCAAATCGGTGTAGGCGGGACAAAGGCGAGCTACACCAGAGAATGTCTAATAGACGTAGACGAGCTCTGGCTACACTGATGACTGACACCTGATGACTGACTGATGAATTGTTGTGATTGGTCGTAGTGTTATCCAACTGTGTGCAGTGAGAGTTTCAAATGCATGCTTGGTGCCGCCCCTCGAATTGGGCCATTTTCATTACTCGTGGCCAGACCCTTAATCTGAAAGATTCCAGGGTCTGGTTTACCAGGCTAGGCTTGAACCGCTTATCATAGAAACTTGGTTCAAACTTTGACATGTAGCGCTTGCTGCAAATTTTCGTTCTATGACTTTTCATATTTCTACGACTTTTACTTTTTGAGATATTAAATAAAAACTAAACTTAAAATCCATAGACTTAACATTGGCTTTATGACATCATAATAGGCTATTAAGGAATTAGAATGTAATCAACTGCACCTGTGCTCTCTCACTGACTAGCAACTTCAATGGAACTTCTTCTCTGTGTCTCTCTCCATTCATAGCATAGCAACAACCTAGCAACCACTTTTATAGCATAGCAACCACTATAATTACCCTAGCAACAACCTAGCAACCACCTAGTAACCACTTTTATAGCATAGCAACCACTATAATTACCCTAGCAACAGCCTAGCAACCACCTTAAGTACCCTAGCAACAACCTAGCAACCACCTTTAGTATCCTAGCAACAACCTAGCAACCACTTTTATAGCATAGCAACCACTATAATTACCCTAGCAACCAACCTAGCAACAACTTTGCATGCACTGTATTACCTTCAGGAAATGCTTTTCTAGTTATGATTTTAATATCTCACCATATAAACAGGAAATGTCTCATAGAGTCACAGTGCATTGAATGAATGGTCTGAAACTTCTCAGGTTAATAGATATTATGATTATGATGATATCCAGACACCCAATGGGCCTGCTGGACATAGTGCCACCACCTGGCCAAGCAGAAAATGTGCCAGAAATGGGCAATGCCTTAACCGATTGATCTGAAACTTTATAAAATATTGGATATCAATATTGTGATGATATTCACATGTGTAATTCCAATGCCTAGCATTGCGCCACCATCTGGCCAAGCAGGAAGTGTGTCAGAAATGTTCTATGCTTTGAATGAATGGTCTGAAACT
>NC_055976.1:23851562-23981562 GCF_018492685.1 Alosa sapidissima | reverse complement strand
ATCTTAAATCTTCTTAACGCAATGTTCTGCTTTAGAAAGATGACTGCACTACAATTAAGAACTTTGATTAGAGAGAAGTATGTGTTTCTTTTAATCTATTTTCATTTATTTATAGCACTATATTAATTGAGCAATGTCATTGTGTGAAATTTCAGAGGATTACGATTAGCTATGCTTAAATGCTGATTGGGACATAGGGTAAAGTAAAACATACCCATAGACTACATCTAAACAGCCCGAGAATATGTCTTTCGAACCACAATTCACAAAAGCCTAAATCAGTATCTGAAGCAGGCTACGCAAATCTTCAGAAACTTATTAAGGACATCATGACACGTGGACAGAAGAAGTCACTCCTGCTTTATGGCTCCCGTGGTCTCCGTCAGACGATGAATGATGGCGTGAGAGGGCGATTTTATTTATTTATACTTATTTCACCTCTGTAGTCGGCCACAGATGGATTTATTAGATGATGGATTTATTAGATGAATGAATCATTGTCTACGGATCTGCTGTGAATAAACTGATGCTGCCATCTAGTGGGCAGTCGATGTATTAAATGTCTTGATCCAATAAAGCCCTGAAGAGAACTTAACCAGATCAATGAAGCCCATGTCTAGAAATTTGTTTTACTTTGTTCATCACCAAGTGATGTTCTACTGACTGAGGAGACAAAAGTTGGAGCATGAAATCAAGAGACTCACTTTTACTAATGTTTTCAAAAGTTTTATTTGTTAAATTGATAATATCATTCAGGACATTTAGTCCCGAGTTGGCTTTTGCCACTTCCCCCAAGTAATACAATGCAATTGGTACAAGTATACTTTAGTACTGGGACAATTCCATAATCATAAAACAGTGTGTCCATATGAAAGGTCTGATTATTTCCATATAATTCACACTTCACACAGGCCATGGGGAGTGAAATCTGCTGGATCCATAATCAACCCCAATCAGATGTGTAGAGCATAATGCAGCAAATTCCTAATAACTTCTGTTGTATGGCAATAGTATTGAATCTTGATCTTAGATAATAAATAATCTGTCTACTTAAAAACTATGGCAAAGGTTATCTGTTGGTCTGGCAATATTTCTCAGCATGGGAGGACGTGTCTCCGCAATCAATTCAAGCACACACAATGATGTCACAATGATGGCTTTTTATCTACTCTGTACATAGCAGGGATAAGGTTATTTTACATTGAGTTTTCTCTGGCTATCCTGGGATATTTTCCTTAACAATGTGGACCTGTGTGTGACTCTCACAATGCCGTGTGTCCTACAGTGAGGTGTGTCAACATGAAGGACAAGGACTCACTGAAATGTTGAAGTTTCCACGAGATAGATCTGTCTCTGCCACCTCACCAGGGATCTTAACAGTATGGACCACAAACGTTTAAGCAATCGATCAGCTCTCCTCAAACAACAATAAACAAACAACAACAGAGAGCAGGAAATGGGCCATGCTAGAGAGGTCCAAAAAACACAAAACAACGGCGGTCCACACGTGAAATAGCTCAGAAATATAACTAGGCAGCCCAGCTATGGGGTCAGTCGCAGCCATAGCCGATTCACAGCAAGACACAGAAGCTTCTAGAGAAGGCAGCCCTATGACGGTCAGCTATTGGCCTGTTGTGTCATTTCTCTGTCTCTGTGGGATTCACTTGCACTTGGATCTAAAGAGGATCATTTGTGTGTTTTTTTTCCCTCCCTTAAAATCAATCCCTTTTGGCACGACAGCCCTGAGGTAGCTGTTTGTGGGGACTTACTTGGGCTCTCCCAACGCACCTACAGAGAAGATGCATGTGTGCATATCAATGCATGGATACATCATGCATCTACTGTATATGAAGGACTGCATTGAATATATATGTTTCTTTACAAAAAGAAAAAAAAAACATCAGTATACCCCATGCATACATCCCATATTTATTTTAAATCAGAAATATCTCCATATTTCTAGATCTACAAGAGGGGCTGTGTGCATACTTGCTCACACATTCTAAAAGTAAAGTAAAGGGAGAATTGTATGTAAATATGTATGTACGTATTTGTGTGTGCGTGTGTGTGTGTGTATGTGTGTGTGTGTGTGTGTGTGTGTGTGTGTTTTTCTGATCTGGAGTCCTAGTGAAAGTTCTTTGGGATAGTGGGGCAGTCTTGACAGTGCTGACCCCAAACACTGTCCAGGCCACATGAAACCCTTTCATGGAGGAATTTCATTGTGCGTAACAGGGTTTTAAAAAAAATCCTCCAAGTCAGCCCCTCCTCCCATTATCATAAAGAAGCTCCAACAGACGTATGTACACAGACAAAAACACCCAGATTTGGCTAAAAAGCTCTGTGCCAGCCTGTTAAGGACTAGAGCACTACAAAAAAACAAAACAGGGTATGAAACTTCAGGCAATGGCTTTTTAACCTATTCGTGACTTACATCCCGACTGAAAGCACTACACAGAAAATATGTCTTAATAGCACAATGATAATAATTACAGTAAACAAAGTTTAGCAGGACCAGCTTGTTTTCACCCAGTTTCAAGCCGTTGCTCATTTAAGTCGATGACAAATCATCAATGCTGCTCAGACATTCCCTGGAATGTGGCACAAAATCGAGAGAAAAAAAATTCTGACAAAACATGTAAGCCAAACCAAAAAAAATCAGCCAGCCCTTTACACGGGTAGGAGAGATCTGAGATGTCTGTCTCTTGTCGTCTCAGCATTCCGGCATCATAGAGCACTGAAGCCATTTGAAACGCACCTCTGTAAGTGCTTCCGTGGATCTCAAATCAAAGGACTGCGTGATTCGAGCCAATAATACAGGTAAAGGCACTGACACACGTAGCGGTCAACTCTCCCTGCTCTCGCCCCCAGCTCTCCCAGTGAGGGAAACCGCAAGGGACAGCTGCCAACACACCTCTGGACTGTTATACTGTCCTTTGTGTCCTCTGGAATTATAAGTTAGAAGTATCGCCACTGATCGCGTTGACAAAACGATTTTGAAAAGCGCCTCTTCAAAAAGGTAGATGGCAGTCACTGCCCCATCACATGCCTCTACAGCTGCTGGCAGTAACGTTAGTTCCCTAACACAAATCACCTAAACGGTCAAACAGGGGATGGAGAACCAGCGGCAGCCTTCCTTCATATGTTCACGAACACAAGCGATTCAAAGAAAAAGAAGAAGAAAGAGCTGTGCGTTTAGACAAGCGATGATGAATACCATTGCTGCATTCCACACAACTTCAGAGTTGTCTGGAATGCAGCATATCCTTCTCAAAACTCTATTATGGTAATTCCATTATGACATCATGACTACTGATGGGCTACCGTTCCCATCTCCATGCCCCTCTCCCCTAAGCTGTTTCTCCTTCTGCATTAATGCACTGCAAAGCCACAATCTGCACTCAGTTGGCAGAAAGGTTAATGTCGTCCGACACGGCTCCTGATGCAACAGGTAACCCAGGAAAGACTACGAGTGATGGGGTTTGTCTGGGAAAAAGTGTTAATCTCTTCAAACGTTATTCAAGTATGACGAAGCAAACTCTGCGTAAACAACCACACCATGCTAGCAATGCCACTGAGCCTAAAGCTCTTCATCCGAGTGGGTCACTCACGTTTGGCAAATGTGTTGTGCACAAATGATACTGCGGAAATGCATGTGCGTTACTTCAACAGAAACTCGTTTGTCTCAATGGGTAGAACAAAATACATATATATAGTAATGAAATAGTAACTTTGTTTCCCAAAGTTTCCCCAACATTTTTTTTTAAAAAAAGGCATTGCCCATGGCTTTAAGGGCTGCTAAATTAAATTCAGACTTACAGCACATTTGCTGAAGTCCAGCAATGTGTGTGTGTGTGTGTGTGTGTGTGTGTGTGCAGTGTGTCTTGCTATGGGAGAAGTATTCCAGCATTAGTCAAAAGTGCCCTGACCAGTCTTTTTGAGTGTGTTTATCTCTGTATGTGTGTGTGTGTGTGTGTGTGTGTGTGTGTGTGTGCGTGCGTGCGTGCGTGTGTGTGTGTGCGCGTCTAGCTCTGAGAGAAGTATTCCAACATGAGGCGCAGGTGTCCGAGCCGGTCCTTGAGGGAGGTGAGGGATAGCACGGTGGTCTGGTAGCTTGGGTCCAGCTGCAGCACGGACAGCAACCACCAGCACCATGCAGGGCCATTACTGGATGCCTAGAGAGAGAGAGAGAGAGAGAAAGAAAGAGTGATTATTTACATAAGACAGAAGAAGAAGTAAGTGTTTGTGTGTACGTGTATGTGTATGTGTGTATGTATGTATGTGTGTGTGTGTGTGTGTGTGTGTGTGTGTGTGTACATGAGTCTTACCTGGATGTTGTCCTCTTTGTCAGGCATGGCCCCGAAGCGTCTGCATATCTGATCCCGGATGTGGACGCCCAGGCGCTGGTACCACTCCCTCGTCTGCTGGTACACGCTCTCATGCAACCGCTCAAGCATGTCCAGCTCCGCACCCTCCACCTGTTTACACACACACACATACACGCACGCACACACACACGCATGCGCACACACACACGCATGCGCACACAGGCACACACACACACACACACACACGCACACACACACGCATGCATGCATGCATGCACACACACACACACGCACGCACGCACGCACGCACGGGCACACAGGCACACACACACGCATACACAGGCACACGGGCACACACACACAATGTTATTATATATGGCCATAAACATGCACAGTGTCCAACATATAGTACGTGTACCAAAACACAGATAGATGAACAGAATGTTCCCAGACAGACACATTATGTGCACACGCACCTTGCGGTCCTCCAGGTACTCCACATCAGCGGTGTGGTATCCATCTCTTTGACTGCGCCTCAGGACGTGGAAGCGGTTGCCTCCCATTGTGTCCACGAAGGATCGCCCATCCGGAAGCAGGTCCATCTCTAAGATATCCAGCATGCAGCCGTAGTCTGAAAACCTGCGCGCACACACAAACACACACACACACACCAGAAATCAGTCGCCCAAATCAACACCAGTGCAGATACCTTAGGAGAGCTCCTAGCTGAACTTTCATTGCTGCATAATTTCTAAGATGACCGTAAGAAGTAGTCATTTTAATCAGGTAGAATCATGCCATCTCACATGAGATATACCAATGCATTTAATCAGACTATATATAAAAATATATAACCTGATTTCCTTGAATGCATTATGATTATGAAGTGAGATGACATAATTCTACATCATCAAAATGAAGTAGTTATTATTCATAGAGTTCAAGTTTCTGAAAAGGATCTCTTCAAAGCTGCGATATAGCCCCATTTTATTTCAGAGTGGTGTCTGTGCATCTGTCTATGGCTCTAGGACCTGGTGATGGTGTTTATCTGTCTATGGCTCTAGGACCTGGTGATGGTGTTTATCTGTCTATGGCTCCAGGGCCTGGTGGTGGTGTTTTGGTGATGGTGTTTATCTGTCTATGGCTCCAGGGCCTGGTGGTGGTGTTTTGGTGGTGTCTGTGCATCTGTCTATGGCTCTAGGGCAGGGGTGGGCAAACTTTTTGGCTCGAGGGCCACATTGGGTTTTGAAAACTGGCCGGCGGGCCGCACAACAATCCCCCCCCCCACGACACACACATAAAAAAATACATTTTTTTATAGCCTATAATTTAGTATGAAACATATTTGTTTTAAAATATGAATTGCTTAAAAATGCTGCTAATTTTATGCTGTTTAACAAATGTATAAACTGTGCACTGTCGCTTTAAGACAGTCGCTTTAATTCACGTTTATTTCTCAATGATCTTCTGCCTGCTCCGCTATGGCTAGTGCTGTACCTACGGCTGGGCCCTCTCACAGTTTTTAAATGGTCAGTTGTGGGAACTACTGTTGCCTTCATGATTTCCTTTTAAAACTTTCTTATAGGAAGGAGATATCAATTATGAACAATGACAAGCCAGCTGGAACCTGTGGCTCTCTCTCCCTCTCGTGAGTGCAGACGCGTTCCCAATTAAATGGATCGCATAATGTTCATGTTAGATCTGCTGCAAAGGAGATAACTAAGAGTTAACTTAGTTTAACATGATGTTATCTCTATTTAACATGATGTTTTGACATTGACATAATGTTCTCTAAGGAGAGTGAAAAGCAGTTTGCAGTAAAGCTAACCAACGTCGTCTCTATCGCAGGAAAAAAATAGTGAGCAGCCTGATAACCAAATGAAATGCTCGGCGGGCCGGATGAAAGTGCTTGGCGGACCGGATCCGGCCCGCGGGCCGCAGTTTGCCCACCCCTGCTCTAGGGCCTGGATATGGTGTTTATCTGTCTATGGCTCCAGGGCCTGGTGATGGTGTTTTGGTGATGGTGTTTATCTGTCTATGGCTCCAGGGCCTGGTGATGGTGTTTTGGTGATGGTGTTTATCTGTCTATGGCTCCAGGGCCTGGGGGTGGTGTTTTGGTGATGGTGTTTTGGTGGTGGTGTTTTGGGGGTGGTGTTTTGGTGGGGTGGTGTTTTGGGGGTGGTGTTTTGGTGGGGTACTCTGACTCCTCCGTACCCTTTGCCAGGCTCATAGCAGCACATGCCAAACTTCTTGGTGCCCGTCTCCATGCAGCGGCGCATCATGAGGCGGTAGCGTGGCTCAAAGATGTGCAGCGGGCATGGAATGCCCGGGTATGCCACCGTGCACACGAAGATGGGGATATCGGTGGTCAAGCTGAAGGCAAAACACAGGCACAGCAAAAACATTGATATGTTAGATGGAGAAAATACGTCTTGTGTAGCACAAGCATAGGCATGAATGCTAACAACTTTCTACTCAGCCATCATTCAGTCTGTCATCTGCACCTCAATCACTGTCTGGTTTGAGCCAGCCACCAAACGGAACAGGGCCAGACTGCAACGGACAATTAGGGCTACAGAGAAGATCATTGGAGCTGACCTGCCGTCCACCCAGGACCTGTACCGGTCCAGGGTTAGGAAAAGGGCAGCAAAAATCTCTACAGATCCCTCACATCCTGGTCACAAACTATTCAACCTCCTTCCCTCTGGTAGGCGATACAGGGCACTGTTCACCAAAACCAGCTGACACAAAGACAGCTTCTTCCCCCAAGCAGTCACTCTGTTGAACACTCAGTAACAGCCTCCACCCTTACACTGAAAAAAGTCAATCAACACTGTTCTGCTCATCTACCTCATGTGTACTTCAACCTCACAGTTACAGCAGCCAGCAGCCAGACCAATGGATACCTTGTCTTAGCTGAATTACTGAAGCTAAGCAGGTGTGGGCCTGGTTAGTACTTGGATGGGAGACCTTGGGTGGCCAGTAGGTAGCACTCTTCCCTCTGGCCAAAAAAAAAAAAGATCGATCCCAATGCCCCAGTGCCGTGACGGGGACACTGTAATGTAGGAGATGCCGTCCTTCGGATGAGACGTTAAACCGAGGTCCTGACTCACTGTGGTCATTAAAGATCCCATGGCACTTATCGCAAAGAGTAGGGGGCTCCCCGGTGTCCTGGCTAAATTCCCAACCTGGCTCATTCAATCTGGCCCCCTAATCATCCTCCACTGTAATTGGCTCATTCACTCCCTCACTCTCCACCTCAAGCTGGTGTGTGGTGAGCGTTCTGGCGCATAATGGCTGCCGTGCATCACCCAGGTGGGTGCTACACATTGGTGGTGGTTACTAGTGAGATCCCCCCATCCATGTGATGTGCTTTGAGTATCGAGAAAAGCGCTATATAAATGTAATGTGTTGTTGTTGTTATTAATACATTATCATTGCACTGAACTGCCTTGCACAGTTGCACTATACAATATTTATATTTAATCTTAAAAACTCAGTCTATACTGATATTGCACTATTCCCACCCTCTTTTCAACTGTATATTGCATCTTGCCTGTGTCTGTTGAGGTGTCCACGACTTGGCAACCTTGACAGAGACATTGCATTAGCCTATACCACCCAGAGTGTCTATTTATTCATTAGCAAATGTACATACTGTATTTATTCTCATACATAGACATATTCTATTGCCCTTCATTCTCATACATAGCCATGTTCTACTGCCCTTCATTCTATTCTTACTGTTCTGTTTTTATTCTTTTTACTCCTTTATGTTTTTGTATCCTTATATGTTAAGTTGTACTTTGAGAGCAAAGATAGAACCGGAGTCAAAGTCCTTGTTTGTTTACGCAAACCTGGCCAATAAAGCTGATTCTGATTCTGATTCTGATTCTTTTAGTAGGCTACGTCTATCTTGCAACAAAAATTACAGTGTGTGCTGACAGTGTTCTAAGCAGTGTGACTTGTTTTTCTCAGTTTGAAAAGATGAAAGTCTGAGATATAAAAATGACTGCTGATTGTGGATTAATATGATTAAATGATTAAATGATTAAATGAATAAATGACTATCATCGTCGTCTTCTCCTCGAGTGGAGCCAGTCACAGCACCACGACTCACTTGGAGAGCTCGGCCATCTCGGTCTCGTGCACCTGCTTGCGCTCTGCCAGCTGTGAGGGGAAGAGGCGGCTCATGACGTCCTGCAGTAGTACCGTGGGGTTGTACTTCCTGTTCTTCAGATACTACAGGAAGACACACACACACACACACACACAGGAAGAAGAGAGGGGTTATTTATGCAACTCTCTTGACATTCATATGGGGACAAAAGATTAGGAGCAGTATTAATTTAAAAACATGTGGCATGGGAGTTCATTTCCTGCAATCATATGTGTTATTGTTATGAATATTTTCTCAACTAACATTAGCTTTGGGAGTGCAGCTGCATAGACTATGTCAATTTGGTCAACCAAAATCTTCAAAAGAGCTAACTTTTACAAGGGCTATTCCTTTAAAAAAAAGCTCTAAAGACAAAAATACCATTACACTACCAAACAGAAGTGCAATTATGAAATGGAGAGATAAGATGTTCCTCTTTATTCACTTTAATCACAGACATTAGCTAACGTTAAATTGCCATGCGCAACAAACTACACTCATCAGGGGTTTTAATTTGAGTTTGAGACTCCTGCTGTAGGTGCTTCTTCACCACAAGACAACTGATATACAGCTGATAACTTTCCCTTTACTCAAGCTTCATCTCCATATTTGGTCTGTTTAAGGACACTGCATTGTGCAATGCTTTCAGAGTTACTGTACCCTACAACCAAACCAAAGCTCATTTTCATCACATTGTCTCCACAATGGTGGAAGTTCCATTTTGCAAACCAGAAGTACCTCCTGTAGTGGCTGCTTGCAGAGGGGGCATCGCAGGTTGTGGTCTAGGCTTCTTTCAATGCAGTTCTTGCAAAACGTGTGCCCACAAGGCGTGGTCACTGGCTCATAGAACAGTCTTTGGGAACAGAACACAGGAGCGTTGAGACGGCATACATAGCTGTGTTAGCACAACAAAACACTATACAATACAGCTCATGTTCTTGCAGTAGTATGCATCATGACAAAAAATAATCTGTTCTACAACACTATGAACTTTCATAGACACTAGTTTGTCTCTTTCTTTTTCTCTCTGTCTCTCTCTCTCTCTCTCGCACTCTCTCTCTCTCACACACGCACACGTGCACAAACACAAATATATAAATATTAACCCTTAGAACCCTAAGCTGTTTTTAGGGCATTTTCACTACCTTTATTCATAAGGATTTATTCTGGTCATTGTAAGTGCCACACACACATATTATATATTGTTTTTTTCATCATTTCATGTATTAGTACTAGCATTGATTTTATTTCGATTTTTAAAGAATTAAATATAAAAAGCGTGTATCTCACCACAGCAAGCTCATAGCTCTACATGCATGTCATGTCTGTGTAGGGCAGACTGTCCTGAATCTGGCAATATAATTGCCATGTTGGAGGGATACTCCGGGGCTGAGCAATGTACAGAAATATGTGGTGTGGGATTTACGGAAATACAGTGATGGCCAAAAGTATTGGCACCCATGCTAAAGTTGACTGAAAAGAGGAATATAAAATCATCTTTTGGAAATTGATCTTAATGCCTTAAGTAAAAAATGAGGAAATATCTAACCTTTAAGGACACCAATTTTCTTAGTGAATGAATAATGTATCATAAATAAATAAATAAATGTTCTTCCTTAAAATACAGGGGTCATAAGTATTCCCACCCCTATGTTAAATTCCCATAGAGACAGGCAGATTTTTATTTTTAAAGGCCAGTTATTTCATGGATCCAGAATACTGTTATTTCAGTTAGCCTATTAGCTGGTTTGATTTGCATTGAGCTCAATGAGCATCAAACCAGCTAATAGGCTAACTGAAATAACACCCATGCCAATCTCTAGGTATGGTGAAGGGTATGTGATGATGTGGGGCTATTTTAATTCCAAAGGCCAAGGTAACTGTATCAGGATGCACAGTATTCTGGATCCATGAAATAACTGGCCTTTAAAAATAAAAATCTGCCTGTCTCTATGGGAATTTAACATAGGGGTGGGAATACTTATGACCCCTGTATTTTAAGGAAGAACATTTATTTATTTATGATACATTATTCATTCACTAACAAAATTGATGTCCTTAAAGGTTAGATATTTCCTCATTTTTCACTTAAGGCATTAAGATCAATTTCCAAAAGATGATTTTATATTCCTCTTTTCAGTCAACTTTAGCATGGGTGCCAATACTTTTGGCCATCACTGTAAATGCCATTTTTTATTTAGTGATGAAAAATGACCTTTCTGCGCTCCATATCTGTGACACGAACTGATCTGACCTGACTTGATCAGAGTTTGCGTGTTAGCCTGCGTGTGCCTATGGTGTATGCACTCATAATGATTCTCAACTTTTTACTGCATTGCCATGAACAAAATAAAGGCAAAAAAGGTGTTTCTTTGTTGAACAAATTGGGATGCAATGTGAGCCTTGAATTGGATGCCATGCAGGAATTTGCTAGGATCTCAAAACCGGATTATGACCATGCTTTGCCATAGAGAAACACACGATAGCGCTGGATTATAAACATGCTTTGCCACAAAAACAGACAAAAACGTGGGGTAAGTCCAGCTATATGAAGTTATTATTTTGCTGTCACTTCGTCTGTTTTATAACCCAGAAGGATGTACTTGGTATCAAATGATAGCTCTGAGTCTCCCCTTTCATCTGACATGCGTGGCATATCTATCCCATCACGGGTCCGCGAGTAATTCAAACGAGAGTAATGGGCGTGCAGCGTTGGTTTGTGTACATGATGTTATTATTTTGCAGTCACTTCGTCTGTTTTTATAAGCCAGAAGGATTGATATACATGGTATGGATAGCCCTGGGTCTCCTCTTTCATCTGATATGCTTGCCATATCTATGCAATCACGGGTTCGCGAGTAATTCAAACGAGAGTAATGGGTGCGCAGGTGAACGCAGAGAAGTATAGACTGTAAATATGATGCAATTTGATTTCATTTCATGATTTTTTTTTAATTTTCATACTTGATCGTACATATCATACGTATCGTGTAGGCTCGTTGGAAAGCCCCACTTCTGCTCTGTCACGCAATAAAGGTTTCATCTCGCTGCGACGAACAGTTCCGGAGCAATGTAACAGAGAAGAAAGGGTGTGTTTTTTGACGCACTTTGCATCAATTGGGTTCTAAAGGTTAACTGACACACAGTCAGACACACACACACACACACACACACACACACACTAAAGGGGGCTGCTAAAGGGCGGTGAGTTAGTGAATGTGGCATGGACAGTGGGATCAAATGACCGGGGTGTCCAGGCCCGGGCGAGCCAGCTGGCGCTCACCTGATGCAGAGCGGACACTCAAAGTCAGAGACAGTCAGGACGCCGAGGGTCGATTCCCTGTCCGCGCCGCAGTAGGCTGCAGGACACAGGAGAAGTGGATAAGACACCGTCTCAACGAGACCCACAACGACAATCAGTTTTGCAAACAAGGACTTCCAGGATGTTTTTTTTAATGCGGCTGTTTCTGATAAACATTTCACCATAACTAATTATGTGTTTCTTATGAGTACAAAGAGCTCAAAGAACATAAATGATCCACTCCCCAAACCTGAGAGAATTACATGTTAAAGCCTGCTGCTGTTATGAATGCATTTCGAGGTAGTTATGAAATCAATCCAGATGCACTTTCAGAGGTTTCAAAAGTTCAAAGGTTTCAGAAAAAATTATGCCATTCATCTTCTTAAAGCAAAACAATGTTCACAATGTTGTTCAGTCTTACAAGAAGAAGCTTGCGGTCTCTTACATGCAAATTAAATTATTATTATCCTTAATCTTATAAAGGTAGTCATATCTAAACCAGTAGCATCCATTCTTTCCCAGACCACTATGACTTCGCCACGTTGATGATTTGTGACGTTTACGATTCTGCCACGTGTGCTGTGATTACGGCCTCCAGGGTTGACCGTCGGCTCCTCACCTCTGTGGTCCCTCTCGCCCTTCCTCATCGTAGGCTCCTCTTCCTCCTCGGCGGTGGGGAGGAGGGACACGGCTTGGCACAGACTCAGGCAGCACTCGGTGCTGGAGCCCAGCTTGGCTTTGGCAGCCATCTGGAACACACCAGAGAGCAGCATGAGTGGAAGGAGTCACTTTACATTCCCACTGCCAATCTCTACCCAAGCTAGAGAGAGTCAGCTAGCAGCACTGAATAACAGACCAAAAATTCACACACAAACAGCTTTTGAAATGATCAAAAGTAAACATACTAAGCAGGTTTCAATAGAAAAGAACATTATCAGCAGATAAACTCACTCCTCCCCCCTCCCCTAACTCTCCTCAAAATATTATGCTATTTACTAGGTCAAGCATGGAAAAACTCTTCACAGCATCAAATTGAGTATGTCCAATGAAGATCTTATGGCAGACAGTGTGCGCCATTTTTAGTTGTTATGATATTTCATATTCACTGAGTAACTATAAAATGTTATCATTTTGTTATAATAAGTCTGCAAGAGGTTATCTTATCAAGTAAATGTTGCCTTAAGAGTAACTAATAACTAGATTTACCGCAAAGCAGTACAAAATATGACCGCCGCTCAGTCCTGCACATTCTCTCTGCAAAAAAAATCGTGCTTGTCAATTTGTCTCCATCAGCTGCTCAGTCCCCTACTCTTGCAACTTTTGTGTGTGTGAGTGTGTGCAGGTGTGCCGGGAATCGTTGACACACAATTACTGAAGGAAAAAAAATACGGAAGAAAAAAAACTCTGACTAAACCTATATGACCGCCACTTCAGAAGAGCAATGATCATAATAACACAATAACAGTGTAATAACAGAGATTATAACTTGCCATCAATAGTTCTGTAAGCATGCAGCCCTGGCCTTGACTTGTTTACAGCATGTTTATGTGAGTTCAACTAGAGTGTGCATGCTTCCCTCACTGCTTTAGGTAAGTGATAAACAGACGGCTAAGATGGCCCTTAACCAAACAAAACTTTGATTCCTACGCGTGGTTAAGCTAGCCTGACCACCTTGCTGCAGTTCAAAAGTTGACACTTGAATGTTCACTCAAGCTGTTGTCTACTGAGGCTGTTATACCATATTTGAACAAAGGGGTGAAGTTGTCACACTTTCCACTGGCTTTCTATGTTGATGGGTAAAAAGAATAATGGTAAAACAATGTGTATTGACTACACCCATGGATTAACCAGTGTCCAACAGCCCAATGAACTCCCATGTATTCCCTGTGTATTATCATAATAACTGAGTGGAATTTTGCAGTCAGTGAATAAACCTTAGTTAAAAAGTGGGAAAAGACAGTAACATAACCCACCCCTATGTATTCACTTCAAAGGTAACATAACGGCGCCATAATATGCTGCTATCAGTTGCCATGAAGATTAGTGTGGTGTGAAATAACAATGGAGTCATGGATGGCACCATTGCTTACTTATTTAAAGCTTTATCTCACAACGGCAGATCATTTGCATGTGGCCTAATCTGCTACAGCATCGGAGCTTCCTGATGAGGACAGCCATGTATCCCATGAGAACAGATGGCGTCCGTCATAACATGTTAAAGATGTTATAGAGCTTAAATTGCAGAAGGCCCATGTAAAGCATCACCCCACACATGTAACACTGGCATGCCAGCAGGGTTTTATAATGTATGAGTGGGGAGTGGGGGGTATGGGGGTCTTACCTTGCCAGAGTTGCCCCTTTCTTTTGCCCCATCCTCTGGGGGGCACCTCACCCCTTTCTTCCCATGGGGGGTGCCCTGGGAGCTGCTGATGGGACAGTCCTCCCGCAGGAAGTCAGACACCACCTGCAGAATCCGAGGCACCTCCTCAGGCACAGACATGCCTTCAGCCTCCAAGATCTACACACACACACAAACAGTTTGAGGGAGAACAAATGTGAAAATGAAACAAAAGAATGTGTTAAAACCACATCACGGTTGAACTATGTCTGACTGTCTGGTTTGTTCCCATCAGAGACATCATTTTAGTTACAGTAACCTGTCTGAATCGAAAGAGCAACTCATGAGATATATGAGACCATGGATGAGTTAAAGCAAATTAAACTTGCTGGCCTATTAAATCTGCCACTGTTCAAAAATGTTTTTAGCTTTGTAGTGGCTTTGTGAAGTTCAAAGTATAGGCCAGCTTACTAGAAGGGTTGGTTTGCTTGTCCATCAAAAACTAGTCATTTTATGGGTAGTTCCTGTCCCACTCTGGCAATGCAAACTATTTTGCATCCCTTCTCATCAGGGGTAAGCTAGATATCCCATCTGTAACCCCAGACTACGCCCTTCATGCCCAGATGAACAAGATGGAGAGGGTGGCCCGCTTTGTCCTGTCCCTAGCTAGTGGCCACAGGGCAGTACTCCTGACCACTGAGCATGGGATCTCTCTGGCACTGCTTCTGAGTGGCCATTTTATCTCAAGGAGGATTTTTTTACCCACTATTGTTCTAACTGGACTATCACACTTAAGATTAAATGAGGCACTTTAAAACCACAAAAATTGTGAAATGGTGAAATGAAAAACTAGCCATAGCACATACTCCTACCACCAGCCAGCACAAACAAACCATTTTGTCAGCGTTTCTGGCCCGCCAGGTATCCATGATATGTGACTGCAAAGTATGAATACCACTGCTTGGTTGAATTTCCCATTGTCATGCGTTCTTTAGAATGTGGACTGTTCATTTTTTATTTAAGGGGCTAATGGAGGAGTTTTGGGATCTTTAGTCAAAATAGACTTGACCCTCCCTTCGCCAGCAATACATTTTTCTATGACCCTCCAACATGATTGGGAAAAGAGGCTATTTTCAGGTGCTGCTGCGCCCATGGTACGTTTGCAACGTTCTTTGATTATTATGCCGGAATGAGAGTATAGTTCCATGTCAAATCAGCCTTGAAAATCGCAACATTTCATTTTCCATGAGTCTTATTACACTTTATAGCTTGAGAAGTTTTCAATAGGAAAATTACCGAAAATCTTAGTCACTTTTAAGCGTGATGCTAGCGGGCGAGATGCTAATGGACCTCTCCAGAATAAGTCCCGCCTCCGTAACTTCCGTATCCATCCAACTTCCGGTCGTCAAATGTCTATAGGAAATAACATGGCGTTTCGAAAGATCGTACCTGTCAAACTCTGTAGGTGACAAAGTAGAAAAAGCTGGTGGGCCGATTGGCCTACACACTCTGCCATCTAGTTTCCACTGGATTTTTTGATTGTCAGTGCCGTTTAAGTAGTAAACGATTATTAATGCTAACCGGGAGCTAGTTCCGATGTACGCTGGCGGAGGAGGGCGTTAGATTTTGCTCACAACCAGTCACAACCTAACGTGATGGTCATTTTTACGTGTGATTCATGCGTGGTTTCAGTGGTCTATAAATGTAAATCGTTTGCAAGGTTCAGCCTCTTTTCAACATGACTTAACTTTTGTTTGACTGTGCGAGTTTGTTGGCTGTTATTGAGATATTTGAAAAAGAAAGAAATTGCCAACGAAGACACTACAGACGAGATGAGATTTTTTTTCACGAATAACAGATAATGATAAGCAGACTAGGAATCAGAGGCTGAATCGTATTGAGTCGATAGCTTTATTTTGCATGACCTTGATCAGATCAGAACGTTTTCAG
Source organism: Alosa sapidissima (assembly GCF_018492685.1). NCBI lineage: Eukaryota > Metazoa > Chordata > Actinopteri > Clupeiformes > Clupeidae > Alosa > Alosa sapidissima. The sequence goes on along the minus strand of NC_055976.1, from coordinate 23,965,489 downwards.
AATATATTAACAACCTATCAAACATGATGATTTCACGCAGGGTTAGTGCCACCTCCGTAGACAGGCTTTGGTGTCACGAAACTCTGTTTCGGTGAAGACAAACTATGAAACATTGCCGTTGCTATGCAACCTTGACTGGGGGAGTCGCGGCGTCTGAAGCGTGCGTTAGCTTAGTGCTTCTTACTGATATATTTCTACTTTAACGGCAACGACAATCAAAAAACCCAGTGGAAACTAGATGGCAGAAGTGTGTAGGCCAATCGGCCCACCATTTTTTTCTACTTCGCCACCTACAGATCTTTTACCGGTATGATATTTCGAAACGCCATGTTATTTCCCATAGACATTCGACGCCCGGAAATTGGATGGATGCGGAAGTTACGGAGGCGGGACTTATTCCGGAGAGGTCTATGATCTAATCCGATTCAATGTTCTATGCTAGGCTGGAGCTAAAAGTGGTATCGCCAGACTCAGAGAACGGTTGGATGAACTGGAAAAAGGTAAAACTCAATTGTTTAACTCAAGGGGAGGTGGAAAATGAGCATATTTCCCCAAATGGTGACATATCCCTTTAAGGTTCATCAGAATCCTGGGATATGCCCGCTTGACAACAGGAGAGATGGAACTAACGACTGGCCTTTTGCCATAGCAACCATCAATTTAGAACTAGTAACAGCAGTTTGTTCTGCAAGTTGAGAAATTAGTTGATATGTGGTGGAAAGAAGTAGTTCTACAAACGAGACAGTTTTTGAGATTAAAATGTGTAAATTATAACAGCAAATGAACAAAACGCAAGTGGCAGCAGTGGTATAAGCGGGATAATGGAGTCCACGACATTTGGTCCACAGAAAGAAATGCACTTACAAGGTGTAACGGCCCTCCGCTGGCGCGCTTGAATGTGCATTTCTTTCTGTGAACCGAACGCTGTGTCGTCCATTATCCCTTGCTTACATGAAAGTTATAAAATGTGATTACATGACTGGAAACAAACAACCTTATTTCATCTTTTTCATGACACGTTAATAACACCTAACACCTTAATAACAACATAACCTTGTCTCACACACACGCGCACACACACACACACACACACAATTGTGCAGTGCAACAGCTATAGGCACACACCTAGGCTGATTGACATGACACCAAGGCACCTCACCTTCTTGATGTGGGTCTTGGCCGGGGCAAAATCAGCCTGCTGTTTCAGGCAGTGGTAGAACTGGATCAAGGCCTCTGTCTGCCGGCCCATCTCCATCAACACGTTCCCTTTACGAAAGAAGCCCTGCACATCACAACACAAGGAGAGAGAGTGTGAGAGAGATTGTGTGTGTGTGTGTCTGTCTGTCTGTCTGTGTGTCTGTCTGTGTGTCTGTGTGTCTGTCTGTCTGTCTGTCTGTCTGTCTGTGTGTCTGTGTGTCTGTGTGTCTGTCTATCTAGAGGAAGATGAAAAACATAACCCTGTAGACATAATTTCTTGTTAAGCACCTCATGTAAATAAGGAATCATCTCAAGGCCATGCCAAAGGGAAATGTTACAAAACTCTAATTCCATGTCAGACAGCCAGAGAGATATTCCAGCCAAATGCCCAACAGGCAAAAGTAAACAAATAAAGGCATCATTATATCAACATCACAAACACATAGCGTGAAAAAACTGACTAAAGCCTGTGTTGTAACAGGCAGTTCTTGAATATGAGCTAGAGCTACATACCACTGTAGCTCTCCAACAAAACCACCTGTTCAAACATTAATCATATAAGGAGATTTCTAAGTATAGGAGCATGTCAACATGGATTAACTAACAGGTAAACATGCTTGACCTCTTTTGAATTCACATCCTGCTAGTAACGCATAATGTGCGACTCAAGAAACTCTCAATCTGTGTGCTATATATAGAATGTTTACTGGAATGAAATCCTTATCCTACATTCCTGCATTCATGATGGACACATCATGTGACTGCATTTGCATTTGACATCAGGACAGGTGAACTTTGAGCAAATCTGGTCAGTAACTTACCTCAGTCCAGTTTGGACGGAAAGTGCAGAGTTCGTCAAGGTCTCGCAGAGCATCGGAGAAGCGTTGCAGACCCATGTTGGCTTCAGCCCGCCATACTTTCAGACTTACATCATCAGGGGCTAGAGTGAGAAAGAGAGAGAGAAAGAAAGAAAGAAACAAACAAACAAACAAACAAACAAACAAAGAGAGTGAGAGAGGAGGGGAAAAAGATGAGCTAGAGTTGCCTAGTCGACTGAAGGATACTTACTCATTTTTCAAAGGGCCATGTTCTAAATCTTGCAATCAGTACAAAAAGGCAAGATCAATAGCCATTCTTTTTACCAGCACTGTCACCTTCTCCATCCTGTTCCCAGTTATCTAAACAAAAGACGCTCTCCTTATGAGCTGTTTGGTAACAGCAGCTAAGCCATGGCCTGCATGTAAACATCCCATAAGTAAAGACTAGAGAGCCAGGTGCAAAACACAAGGTCACATGTGTAAATGCAGGGCTCCCAACTTCAGACATTGACCTCATTTGACCTGATTCTGTTTTAATACTGTCACATCACTATCACCTGCCATTTTCTGAGATTTCTGTAGACTTCTACAGCCGATGTATGCAAACACATGCCATCACAAGAAAATGATGGAAACCAGGAAGAGAGTAGTTTCTTGATGACAGGGTGCCTGAACTGATTTGCTCCAATGACTCTCAGATGTCATAATAAACAGACTTGTGGGGACACTATAAACCAAACTATATATGACAAGACTTAAAAGTCACCCTAGGACACAACAACAAGATAGCTTGGCATGTTGTGAGGGAAAAAACCATGGAGTGCTCTCTGAAACAAAACATTCTGAGAAAAACTACATGGAGGCTGAGCAGTGCGGCATCCACAAAGGTGTCACTACAAGTTCTGCAGAACCATAATCACACACAATGAGTGTGACAGCAGTTTGAATTGCATAATAAAAAATACACCCAAATATTTCACCAACATTAATGATTTGACACACTAAGAAAAACATGACAGGGCTCCTAACCACACCCTTATAAACAAAGAATTCTCTTCATGGGATGTGTAGTCACACAGGTTGAGTGACTGTTTAAACACACACACACACACACACACACCTATGGGTCATTCCACGTCAATTCAACCAGGGCCCACGCACTTAGGTCTCAAAAAATTCTGAAAAAATTACCAGGTGTACCTATGTTACCCAGGAGACACACTGTAAAATTACTCTTATGTAAGATCAATACTTTCCAAGATACAGACAGTTTTACAGGGGGAGGGGGGTGTCGATTTTGTTCGGCCTCTTTTTTTGTCAAAGTTCACAAGCCCACAGCGCAAGAACTAAACCATGTAGGAGGCTCAATTTTTGCATGCTGGTACATAAATAGGAATAGTATGTATCAAAATCGTCACGTTTGGTCTGGATAATCCTGCATGGCCATAGCTGTCCCTCAAAGTTGATACAAATTTTATTGGAGTTTTTGGCAGGGCTCTGTTTAAGCCTTCAGAAGACATATTTGTACTCAACATAGGCTCTTGATTTATTTTCCTTATTGAGATAAGTAGAAACACTCTCACAAAAAACAATGAACAGAAAATAAATTCCTTCAGGGTCTGAACAGCAGACTTTACAAGTCTAAAAAATAATTTTGGTTCTCATTTTCAGAGCACCCAAACACCTTGTGGGAATATACAAAGATTTTGTTTATATTTTTTTCTTTATTCTCCATGATCTTTTCTTTTTTAAACACCAATTTGAGTTGTCTTATGCAAATCTTTCTTTTTCACTTTCCACCCTGAACATGGGCAAAATGCACCATTGACATCAATATGTTTTGTATAGAGCTACCACAGGTTACTCTATACAACCACAGGTGGCAGTGTGGTGACTCTATAAAACATATTGATGTCAATGGGGCATTTTGCCCATGTTCAGGGTGGAAAATAAAAAATAAAGATTTGCATAAGACAAGTCAAATTGGTGTTTTCAAAAAGAAGGGATCATGGAGAATAAAGAAAAACATATTTAAAAAATCTTTGTATATTCCCACAAGATGTTTGGGTGCTCTGAAAATGATAACCAAAATGATTTTTCAGATTTGTGAGGTCTGCTGTTCAGACCCTGAAGGGATTTGTTTTCTGTTCATTGCTTTTTGTGAGAGTGTTTCTACTTATCTCAGTAAGGAAAATAAATCAAGAGCCTATGTTGAGTACAAATATGTCTTCTGAAGGCTTAAACAGAGCCCAGCCAAAAACTCCAATAAAATTTGTATCAACTTTGAGGGACAGCTATGGCCATGCAGGATTATCCAGACCAAACGTGACGATTTTGCTACATACTATTCCTATTTATGTACCAGCATGCAAAAATTGAGCCTCCTACATGGTTTAGTTCTTGCGCTGTGGGCTTGTGAACTTTGACAAAAAAAAGAGGCCGAACAAAATCGACACCCCCCTCCCCCTGTAAAACTGTCTGTATCTTGGAAAGTATTGATCTTACATAAGAGTAATTTTACAGTGTGTCTCCTGGGTAACATAGGTACACCTGGTAATTTTTTCAGAATTTTTTGAGACCTAAGTGCGTGGGCCCTGGTTGAACTGACGTGGAATGACCCCTATATATAAGGGGTGGCTCCAAACAGTGCAACGTTAGTAAGCGTGAAAAAATGTATTTCATAACCTGTGTAAGACAATACCTCCCCTCCCCTGATCTAAATGCCACAACATTACCTGACCACCAGTTCCACTCTCTCTCAGTATCTCAAACATGTCACCAGCGCAGCAACAGCAGGGTCGTTGGAGAAGGCGGCACATGGGCTGTGATCCACCTCTCTAAAGGTCTCTAGGGCAAGCATCAACCGTGTATCACTAACACTGCACTGGCTTCAGAGTGAGGGCATCTATGCCATGGATCACTATAAATATGAGACAAGGAACCCCTGTACAGTAGGCTACACCATGGTAGAGATTGGCTATTGGATAGACCCTTTGGGGAAGATGGAAAATAGTGTCCCCCCTCAATACACAAAATACATTTAGTGTCCATTCAATATCTTAACACCTTAATTCATTCAAGATCAATAAAGTAGGATTATAGACTGATTGTTTATAGATTGTAGACATAACTGCAGATTGAGGCTACTCACTTATTCACGAAAGATTATCTCCAGATTTGCAAATGGAAAAGGCATAAAGGAAAAGGAGATCACAAGTGGTAGCCTAGTCATTTAGGGCCAATTGGTTCAGGGACTTTAGATGCTAAGGCTATGACAAAGCCAACCAGTCATGAGTGATTCATCCAAGAAGTTTTATGTCAGGTGTTACACAAACCTCAGAGCCAATAGCACCATTGTCCCCAGGCATGCTTATTACAAAACAGCCTGGTCAACAAGACAGCCAAACAAATCTAGCCTGATAACTATATTGTGTGACCCCCCAACCACTTAGAGCCTTATGCATTTGCATGCTTGTTATGTCAGAATAATACACACCTTTTAAGTTTCCCCCATTTGACACACTTTGTCCAACTATTGTTTCTAACAACACTACTCGGGACAGTAGCAGCACAAGGTGAGGTCAGTGCAAACGTGACATCAGGACTCTTTTCAGGAAGTGGCGCATGGGGATATGATGACTCTACGGAAAGTTCAAACAACCACGAAGAGGAGGTATGCATAACACTGACCTCTTCTTCTTTGTCAGTAACGAGACGGTAGGCTAAGAGCAGCTGATAACAACAGGGAGATGACACTGAGCCAGATTTGAACATTAGCATACAGTGGCTTGGGTTGGACCAATGGTGCAGCTGGGGGTTAACGTGTGCATGCTGTTACATTGCATAATTTAGTTTTGTAAGCCTAGGCCGACAGTATAGGCTACAGCTGAGACAACTAGGGAGGTTGTGTAAGTAGTTCCCCTCCCCCCCTTTCCCTGTCTGTTATGCACTGAATCCCTTACCTAGTTCTATTCCCTCATCCGCAATCCGCAACGCTACTGTGAATTCGCTCGTTTTGAGCTTCTCCTGAATGTGGCACTTCATTTTCGTCTCTTCCGGGCAGCACTTCTCGATTATGCCTATAAGCAGCACGTTGTTCTTGATGTTTTTTGCGTCTCTTTGTTTAAATCTCTCCTTGCATGCGGGGCATCTTGGCGGCAGGTAGCTCCCCATGCATCGCCGGCAGAACGAGTGACCGCAACTCATTGTCACAGGTTCGCACATTAGAAACAGGCAAATAGGGCATTCCAGCAGATCCATTGCGAACTTTCTGATACAGTCAATTGTACGAGTAGAAGTTGAATCAAGATCTCCCTTTCACTGGCATCTATTAGGCTACTCCTGTGGCCTTTCGCTCCCTCTACAGGTTTCGCTTACAAGTTAAGTAATCAAGGTTATGATGACAGACAGTGCGACAAATTTGCGATCAAATCTAGGTTACCAATCCGACATCGCTATGGTGTTACAAGGAACGGTCAGCTATTTCTTTATCAGCCAAAATCCAATGTCACCGATGCGCTGCAGTTGTTTCCAAAGTCGTTCAACAAGATTCCCACTTGCGTAGAATTTTGGTTTCACCAACAGTAGGCCTAATGTTAATGTTGACAATATCCTTTGTCAATCATAACTTAGTCTGTGTTCGGAAAGTGACGTCTTCCCTCTACCAGCATGCTGAATACAGGCTTTTCTCTTCAGTCCAAAGGCTACTGTCCACGCCTTGCGTAGGCCTACCGAACTGCACTCCATCAACACTTAAATTAAATATTTGGAGTAAAGAACGGGTGTTAAAATATTACCGTCTACTGACTATAGGCTACTCACTGCCCAGCACACAGCAGTCTACAGCTGATAATGTCTGGCGCTATTACGTTACATAAATAAAGATCACATGGTACAGCTGCTGGCCTTTCTATTGGTCAGCCACACTTGTTGTGAAACAGTCCCATTCGCGTTTCGTAACACCAAATTTCAATTCCAATCAATATTTTACCGAAGGTTCTCGTGCAAGTTGTCACCAGTCCTGTTCTGTAAGTGGACACGCCATATTACCCTGTGACTGAAACAATGCAGTATCTTCTGGTGCGTTGTTTTCACCTTGATCTAAATCAGACCATACATATGCATAGCCTATGTATAGCCTACTTATAAGTAATTCTGCGACTGAAACTCCAACAAAGTCCGCAAAATGCTGCGGCAATGCAAATTTCGGAAGTACGGAGAAATGCGCATGTATCTAATGTAAGCTAACAGGAGAAATATGCATGCAGGAAATCATGGTTGTGCAATAGGATATTGTCAGATGCATTTTCCTGAAGCGTTTAAAAAAAACCACACTAGGTTGCTGTATTCAAAACGTGGCTAGTTGATTTAAGATAACCCAGAGGAAGCTGTAAACCCTGCCTTCAATATAGCCTACAAACTAAACCAAGCCAAACTGCTCTTTTATTAGGAGGTTTACCACTTCCTCTGGGTTAACTTACCCGACCTGACAATTAACCACCTACTTGGAACGCTCCCCTGATCTCCACACATTCTGTATGGTCCAACTTCCTTCTTGAGCAAGATGCCTAATTATGTGGCATAACTAGGCTATGTCGTTTCAAATAGTTCTTGGACATTATAGAGGGTAGAACAAGGGTAGAACATAGGCACACTTCAGTTTAAGATAAATAAATGATCACAATAATCAGTCATTACTCATACAATAACCACTGTGTTAATTAGCCTAGACTGTGTATTTTGCTAAAACAGGACAGGATGTTCCCTTCATAAATGTATCATAACTTTTGAACAAAAGGTGACACATTGATTCAGTTTTTTTCACTGAGAGGGCAACATTGTGAATCTCTCATACACTCTAGGTTTTTTCTCTATCTACAAGAGAAATTGGGGCAACAATTAGATTAATCTTGACAAACTGATATTTTTGGGGATTTTTTTTTTTAAATGATGTGTGTTCTCCTCAAACATATGAATTATATTGTACACCATGTTAAAAGGCTATTTCTCCTGATTACAGTGGTGGGTATATTTTATCTCTTATGTAGCATAACCACACAATAAGCCTTTTTGTGCAACAAGGGCATTGAGTATATAAACAATTGAATGTTCCACACAGTCTGCAAAGGATTGGCATAAGGGTCGATTAACAACAGGCAATGCTTAGGCCTACTTAATATTTATCAAAGAGCCTCTACATTCAATTAAACTTTTTTCTATTTTCGCAATTATATATTAGTTGGTTGACATTTTGTTCTAGCCTGGGTTCGCCCACCCAGTCCTTTTCATCTCATAGGCCTACCACAAAGTTAACAAAGTCTATCCCCCTTATAATGCTAGGGTTGGAAACATTTCCCAATGGGGAGCACCCACACTCACAAAATAAAATGCACACATACTGTACCCTTACTGGAGCCCCACTGGAACTATGGTAATTTAAACATAATAAAAAAAAAGAAAAAAAAAAAATAATTCATCCAGTGATTATAGTGTTTTTTTCTCCTTATCATTTTTTGCCCATAATGCTGTCGACCACAACATATTCCCTCGTTGTAACCAGTAGTAACTGGAACCTGTAGGAAAACAGCAAAGAAAGCACATGGAGGTGAAAAGGAACTCACACAAGCATGCACACACACAGTGGGCCCTGGGCCCTGGGTCATGATCAGCAAACGGCCATCGTCCAGAAAAGAAGCCAGGCGTCATGGCTCACAGAACCAGATAAATGCTTAACAGATCACGTGACACGGACCTTTGTGTTTATGGTGGAGTGAAGTAGCGAGATCTTAGCCAAATGACTTCATCGTAATTGGGTGTGTTACAGGCACCGCACTGACAGCTTGTGCAACAACCCTAACATCTCACAGCGCAAATCCAGAAAGGTGAGGAATTTACCCAGTTGTTATGGAAGCAAGCTGCCCTGATTAAATAATGTTGTTTGGGGTCATCTCAGTTCACATCTAACTGGCTAGGAGGAGCAAAACAACTGAAATGTACATTTAGGTAAAACCCTCTTCACTGAGAAACCATTCTCAAAATTGTTTTCATGTCAATCTATTTCATATTCTTAGTTTGATTATTTTCAGACAGCAAAACCAGTTTCCAGCCCTTCTGAAACTATTTGGTAAGCGTTTAACTCACCTATTTCACTTTCATTTCACTGCTGGTTACGCCACTAGTAGTAAAACGGAAAGTTCATAAAACAGGTGACGATAGGATCTTTTCCAGACAAACCTGCAGAGCAAATTCAATTTTGCTTACAGGTTCATCTGGGTTTATCCAGATTAGTCCAGCAATTTGACTTAAACAGAGCCGGAGCGGCAACATTTCAGCTCTTACTATCCTGTATTTTTTATTATAGGCTTATATTCCACAAGGATAGGTTGATAAGTTAACAAAAACAGGAAGGAAGAAATAAAGTATTTGAAATGTATCCCACAATTTCATTAAGAGGCATATTGAACTACTGTATTGTTTACATGTTTTTTTTCTGCATGGGTCAGCTATCATGTTGTTGTTTGGTCCTTTACTACACCCACTTCTGAGATAAGCCATATAGGTTGATCATGTAGCCTACTGCTGTCAGCCTACTGTTCTTTCTTCCATAAAATAACTTTAATTCATATGGTTAACTCTGTTATCCTTTCTACTTGTCCCTATAGTCATAGTTAATTTATTTTGTTATAAATATTTGCATACTATTTGCATAGTCTATGAATAGCCATATTGGATGACACCAAAATGCTAATGTTTTAATTTATTTAATGTGTTACTTGCGAATAGGTTGACAACGCTACAACGTCCAGTAGGTTATTAGCCCAATTACGCCGTTATAATCATGACTATCTCTCTTTACCAGTTGCCACTTATGTCTGTCCTCTTAAAAAAAAATTGGAAGCATGGCACATTTGGCAGCATTTCCCTCCAATACTTTTCGTCTTTTTTACCTGGCCTTTTCAGTCCCTCATGGCATCTTTCTACCATCCATCCTCCCTGACGCTTATCACTACTGTAGGGCCGGCCCGGCTAGAATCTGAGAAAACTTTTTAGGAAAGACGGGCTATATGGACCCAACCAATTAACTCCTCTTGGGAGGGGAGAACAACCCATGCAGAGGCTGCGGTGTTAGGCATAGAATGCGAACGTGTGTAGCCAACTTCAAGAGAAGATAGATTAACGTGACAAATGCCAATATTTTTCTCCAATCCCTCGACCGGCCCAAAAGTGAAGCGGCCCACTGGGAATTCTTCCGATTCTCCCGATTACCCACTCCGGGCCTGGACTTAAATCTCCATTTGCCCAGCTTTGAGCATCAAGATCCAAAGGTCCCTGTGTGTACCAATCACTGTTTTATTCAAGGCAAATTTGGCAATATATTGATCCACAAACTGAGTACATAATGCTAATTACTCTTCTAAAAAGGGGGTGCTGCAATATGCAGTGTTTTTTCAAAACAAAACCAACTAACTCTTAAAGATTTGGTGTAAGAAATACACCAACACTGTACATTTGAAATCTGCAGGGTTTTTTTTGCCACACAGTGCAAATTAACACATAGAACATAACAACAAACAACATAAATGTAACATCAGAAAAAAAAAAAAAAAAAAAAAAAAAAAAAAATTCAGGTCATCTCATCAATGATACTGCACATTGCTGCATCTTTGTCAAATTCTTTGTCCTTCTTGGACAGAGCAGCAGTCTTGTCCATGTGTGGCCCCATGCAGCTTCCCCCTGCTTCCTCCACGTCCATAGGTTCACATTTTAATCTTGGAGCTCCACCCAAAGCTCCAGTGAGACTCCCACTCGCCCCAGCCCCCCCTGCGGTAGAGCCCTCTGGCTGAGGCAGGTCGTCGGGTAGTGAGGCCAGGCAGTTCTGGATCATCTCGACCACCCGCTCGAGGTGCTTCTGGAAGCGCTCAGCCGTCTCCAGGCGCTGCCTCTTTTGCACCTCCATCATCACGCGCAGAGTCTCGCGTGCTTGGTGCGGCCGGTACTCGTTGATAAGGTGGTGCATGTGTACGAATAGCAGCTTCAGGTCCTCCAGCTTCTCCTCGCGTTTGATGCTACCGGGGCTTTTAATCAAGATGTCCAACAGATCAAGGAAGTTGACCAGAATGGACATGTTGAGCTTCTTGAGCTCGTGTTTGTGGTCAAACTGCATGGGGTGTAACCGTTCGATACCTTGGCTCTCCAGCGGACGGATAATCAGGTCGTCACATTGAAACTGGTTGCCGAACATCATGTAGCTGTCTCGGATGGGAGGGGGTGGTTTGGGAGCGATGCCTTTCCGCACATTTTCGTCAGTGTATTCTTTGATATACTGCATGGGCGGTGGTGGCAGGGCACTCACCTGCTGAGATTCACTCATCCTGGCGCCCTGATAAGGAAGAAGTAGAAGAAGACGCATCATCAATATAAGAACTCACACACAGCTATCAGTACTGAAGAACTATAGACCCTTTCAACAAGGTAAACAAAAACAATGCTTGAACATTCTATTTGGGCCCCAATCTACTTCTTATTAAGATAACATATGGAATGTTAAAAAGGAAGCCTTGTGGGGCCAACTATGATGCTGATAATGGAACTCTCTTGAAAGGGTCCATAGGGCAGTTCCAGCGTTATGAATGTGACAGTTGGACTCATATTGGTAAACAAAATGCCTTAGAGTGGGGGCAAAATTAGTATCAGTGAATTAATTTGCATAACTTTTAATGCAACCTCTGTCCTCTGAATACTGAGAAATCCTCAAATTTCATATAATCAATTTCATCCTATAGAATACAAGGCATTTTATCAGCGTTATGGATGTGACATGAAATGGACACACTTTTGTGAGAGATTACAGGTTTTCTACAAACTCTGAATTTTTAAGGAAACTGCCAAACCTATGATATATGTAGCATGAAGGAGACTTGAATGAACACAAAAAGTGTGTTTTTGAAACTATGCGTCATTTTCATAATGCATTATGTAGGAAAAACTGGCGTTATGGATGTGACGGTTTCACATTATGGATGTGATGTGTCTGAACCAGTCCTCGACAAACTACATAAAACACATAATTAAGTAGTGAATTTTTTTTAAGTAGTGATTTTTTTTTTTACCGTCATCAATTTTGGTCAGTGATTCCCGGGTTACTGAAACACCAGGGAACATGAAACTTGCTGGCCACTCCCCTAAATAACTGGCCCTACCTGAACCGTTGCACCCAAGATGACAAAATATTTATGATATGTTAGTCTCAAGAGCCCACATCAACCTAACCCATACCCACTCATTTGTGATTTGCACACATAAAGTACATGCACGCGCAAGTGCACACACACACACACACGCACACAGTCGCACACATACAGACAGGCTGCAGACAAGCACACACACACATAAAACACATACAGACAGGCAAGCACACACACACACACAAACACCCACCCACATGAATGCAGACACATAAACACACACAGGCACGCATATGCATGTGCGCATGGAAACACACACACGCGCACACACACATAAACACACAAACACAGGCACGCATACGCACATGCACACACACAGACACACACTCATAAACAAAAGCAAACTCACATATGCACACACTCATTTACATGCACATGAGTTGCAGGAGTAGGAGATGGAGACAAATTGACAAGCGTGATTTATTTTTGCAAAGAGAATATGCAGGACTGAGAGGCGGTCATATTTTGTACCGCTATGCGGTACATCTAGTTTATTGCTGCCGTTACTAATGTTACTCTATGGGTATTAGCTACAGAGGACCTGACACTTCAAATGCTGGCATATCGCGTCACATTTAAAATTAAACTGTTAAGCAGACGTGAGCGGCAGGCTGAACAGATCTGCAACAGAAGGAGGTTGCTATGTTAACTCCAGCTGCAAAGTCAGCCATCTTCACCAGCTAACACGATAATCCAGTTACTGTACACCAACAGTATGACAGTTACAGGAAGATAATCGCTCAGATTTTCGCTATTAGGCCACTTGAAAATAGGCTATGGCTAGGCTAATCACTGGAGGTATTTTAATAATATGTTTGTTTTGCTAATAGTTAGGCAAGGCCTCCTTGTGGTTTTGATCAACCTAATAATCTTTGAAATGTCAATTGTAGGCCTAAACACTAAGGTGAAATGCGTTGAAACCGACATGCCACTAGAACAGACGTTTTATCGGCTTTGAGGTATAACAAAGTCTCCAGCCTTGTAAATTCACATTATGTAACATCCATAACGCACCATTAAAGATTTTAAAAGTAAAAAAGGGGCACAAATTTTTGGTCATCACACTTTACATTGATATAAATCAGCTTTGCACAGACACTATGGACATTGTCGCATCACTTTGACTTTCTCCTACTTTTGCACATCTACATAGAACTTTTTATTTATTATTTTTGATTTCTCCTTCATCTATCTACCCATGTCCTTGATTGCCTAGCCTTTCTGCCCCCATCCCCAACACACACACAAAAAACACACACACTTACATCATCACTGTCATCACCTCACATACATACAGCACACCACTTGCTACAGTAAGCCTCCTCTACATACTTGCTGCACACTGCCCCCCCCCCCCCCCCCTCCCTACATACACAGCACATTGTCTTCAGGATCTTCTCCAACACACATCTTCTACATACTTACAGCACACTGCCCCCACCTACCCACACACACACACTCCCTTACCAAGGTTTCTTCCTTGGTAAGGGAGTTTTTCCTTGCCCCCCCCCCATAAATGCACAAATAGGCTAACACCAGACATAATTTCACTGCATTTCTTACTTCCAGTAACTATGTGCATGTGACATGTGACAATAAACTTCCTTGTATCCTTGTATCAACACTATGTGTAGCATAAACTTTTCCTATAAAACGTTATGGATGTGACCTGGCCATGGAACTTGCTGACTTAAAAACAAAAGCCTTACAAATGTAAGGAGTTGTGATCTTAAAAGCAAGCTGAGCATAGACATTACTCTACCATTCCCTTGTCAATCTGGAATTTGTCAAATGACACAATTTGTTTGAACCTTGGGTCCATTTATCCACTTTTTAAATATGTATAATATTACAATGTGAAAAATGTTGTTTCTGTATGGTTGCACACCATATTTATGATGTAAAAATAGTGTAATTCTCCATCAAATTCAATCAGATCAGTTACAAACAATAAAATATATACCTAAATGAAGATTTTAACAACATTTCTATTTGCGTATGCACAACTTTTTTTTTCCATGGTAAGGATGACCTTTGCATGGAATTGCCCTATAACGTTTTTACTACGCAATGAAGAGAAGTAAACCACATTCTTCCGACGGGCTGCTTCAACAGTTATTTGTAATAGAACAATAAGCACGCAATGATGAGTGAGTAAAACCACCTGGTGATAACGCCAAATGCAAACCATATACCCAGCAATTAACGTTAGCCAGGAAGCTCAGCCGATTCTCTGTTAGCTCGTTAGCAGCCGCTCGCTAGCGGGTATTAGGCTAACTTTAACCAAAACGTCTTCCTCAAATTTGCTGTTTCAAACGGCTTCTATGCTCAAACAACCTTGCAATGAAGCTCATTGTTCAACATTAAAAGCCAATGCACTTTTTTACTGAGCGAAGTAGAGCGTTAGTGCAAGGCTAACTACCTAGCTAGCTGATTCTGAAAGCTGTCTTAACCAAGTTCCCCAACCCATTACAAAACAGATCTAACGTTAAGCACACCTAGGAAAAAATGAATGTATAAAACTAATAAATATGCTAACATACCTCTTTATAATGCCCTAAAGTGAAATTCCAAAATCCTAATACATCAGTAGAACTTCCAGAGGGGTATAACGCCGCGGCGAAACGCGCTCCCAGAGTGGATTCGGTTTACCCACATACCATTAAAGATGGCGATTGGAGCTACTGTCACCAGTAACGCCGTATTTGATTGGATGCACTGAAAACCGAGGCGAGGCGGATACCACCTTACAAATTAACAAAGGGTGCAGATCATTCGTCTTTTTGTTCATTTATCCTCCATCTCTTCCTTCCTACTGTCCTTATCAGGATGGAGGAATGAAGTAAAGGAGATGTCAGGAGAGACAGATAGGCCTATGAGAAATGAGATGTCCTGCTCACTCACGTAGCCTATCACTAGACGTCAATTACTGATGCGGTGCATTAGAATTAACCTTAGAATTAACAGACACGCAAATTTCAGAGAATATGAACTGATACCAAAGCCTAAAATGATCATAGGTTATTGAACATGGACTTTCCCTAATTATTGACCCTGATAATGAGGTAGTTTGATAGTTCTCGAGACATGAATTATTTTATTTAAATACAATGCGTGAACAAAACATGCAGGAATGAACTTTTTGTTTTAAGTTTGCATGGTAGCATGATAATTACAACATATAAAGATGTTTTCTTGGTCTATCTACTATCTTATTGTTGATAATAAATCCATAGGCCGAAACTTGTTGGAAACCGAAAGTTGATCGAGGGAACTTTTCACCTTGACAGCTTGAGCCAATGATTGCACAATTCTAACTGAAAACGCGGGCGTATTTCTCCTCTCTCCTTTCTCCTCGTTTCAGTAGGGGTTAAGACATTTAGACTCCTCTGGTTGAAATTAGAGAAATGAGACTCAATGACGTCGAGCTTTGAATGATTTCCGGGGCATGAACTGAGACTGAAGTGAGCTAACCATGTCTATGGAGCTAACTGTCTATGGAAGTGAGAGGCTCAAATAGAGGGATGGGATGCACCGAAGTAGGCTATCATCATACACATCCTCATTGCATCGAGAGAGACAGCACCTATTTTAGGCTGAAAAAAAAATCCCCTGTTGCCTTAAACTAGAAAGAAATAAGAAAATTGAAATATACTATAGAAATATAAAAGAAATATAGTCAATTGGGTTTAGAAATCATTTTGACTGGGCTGCAACAATTAGCCTAATCAATCGATCGATTAGTTGTTGGCTATTAAATTATTGTTATGCTTATGGTTATGAGAATTCAAAGAGCACGCACGTCCAAAAACGATAAATACTGAGTGTAGCAGATGCTAAATAAGAACGATGAGTCCGCAGACCAGAATCTGCTCCTTCAACGTTTTTTAATGGTATATCACCACGTGTAACGTTTCGGGCCCTAGCCCTTCATCAGACATAAAAGAAGTGGGGAGACACTCCATGATTAATCACATGACCTATCATGTGAAAGTGCAATTACATCATAAAAAACAGACACAAAATGTATATGTATAATATAGTCTATTGTTGTTTTATTTTATTTTATTTATATTTTTCTTTCATGTCTTGTTTTTCATCTATTATCACTACCTTTGGTAGAGGCGCCTTTAAAACTTGTCAAGCTATGCTGCACTGCAGGCCTAATATATTCTCTAAAATATTTTGACAAATGTTGGAATATACATACATTTATATCTGTTTTTTCATGATGTAATTGCACTTTCACATGATACTTTAGGTCATGTGATTAATCATGGATATATGTATGGAGGTGTGTCTCCCCACTTGTTTTATGTCTGATGAAGGGCTAGGGCCCGAAACGTTACACGTGGTGATATACCATTAAAAAAACGCTAAGGAGCAGATTCTGGTATATGACATTTGGCAACATAGCCTACAAACCATAATTCTGTAAGATAATAAATTAATAAAGTGTACGGATGAGTCTTTAAATACTTCTTGAAAGTCCCAAAACTATCACTATAAGTCCCAAAACCCTATACTATATAATACAACTATTATTATAAATGAATTGTCAACTACTTAGGTAATCTTTAATAGGTTTGTTATTTCATAAGGAAACAACCTCAACATTCTCTGATTTGACCTCCTTAAACTGAAAATGGTTTTGCTTTACTTACTCCTCGAACACAGTAAACTAAATACATTTGAGGCTTGGACTATAAACATGGCTTTGAGCACATATTGTTGGACCTTGGGGCATGGACTAAACATGGCTTTGAGCACATTATGTTGGTCCTTGGGGCATGGACTAAACATGGCTTTGAGGACATATTCTTGTATTTTGGGAAACATTCATTCCATTCACTTTTTTCTCACCTTTTTCTGGAATTGTATCAATGAAACAAGTCTTACTCGTCTTGATTGTCTGATTGAATTAATCATTTGCAACCCTGACTGATTAGGGTACAGATCAATCAAATGCAAAAACAGGACTGCAGTTCTGTCCATTTGGTTCTTTAGATTTTTAGACCCTCTAAATTAATTTGTAGTTCTCATTTTGTAAATTGTATATTCAGATTTTTGAATACAGTGTATTACTGAATACAGTATTCAGATCATGTGTATAAAGCTTCAATCCAGCAGGTGCGTGTGTGAATGCTCGTGTGTGTGTGTGTGTGTGTGTGTGTGTGTGTGTGTGTGTGTGTGTGTATGTGCATGTGCGCAAGTATGCATGTGTCTAAGGAAGTGGTTTACTTTCTGTATCTTTTTTTCCCGGAAGTCACTCTGACTCTGACTACCAGTGATCCTTTTTCAAGAGCACTTCATTTGTTGTGAGTGACTGTGTATGCTAAATCGGCTCTCTCCATGACAGTCAGGTGGCAAATTTAACAATGTACCCCACAGTTATACTGAAGAATATACTGTACAAGAAATCTCAGCAGAAACGAAGAACATCTCCATGCAATTACAAAGAAAGATTTTTTGTTCTCACCACTAAAGAACTGACTTACTCAGAACCTCGACCAGGGGTAAGTGCTTCTCTTTGGATCTTTCATCATTCTCCAAAGGGCCTGAAAGTCTTAATGTACTACTAATATGCTAGTTCTACTGAATCTTTGTTTTGTACAGTTACTTTGTTTTCAGAGGTTGTTTTTACTTTTGTAGAAAAAGCCCGTTTTAAAAGGCTGCATTGAGCTGTCCCGGATCAAATGCGTGGAGATTGTGCGCACTAATGCACCCATACCCTGCAAGAATAAGTATCCATTTCTGGTGAGTGTTTAATGCAACTGTAAATCAGTTTGCTTCAGTTCTGACCAATGCAAAATGTAAAAATAGCCTTGGTCTATATGAAGCAATCACCAATGAAATTGGCACTGAGTGTGTGTGTGTGTGTGTGTGTGTGTGTGTGTGTGTGTGTGTGCGTGTGTGCGTGTTTACAGGGTTTGATTGATGACCATTGTTTTATCTTTTTTTATTTAGGTTGTTCATGACAGCTACTTCTTATACATATTTGCTCCAGACAGTGACTGTCGACTTAGATGGGTCCGAGCGCTCAAAGAGGGTAAGCGTGTATTCTGGATAGACCGTCTGTTTCTGGTGAAATTAGGGATTAAAACTGTATTGACTCACAATACAAGATAAACACATCAATCTGCAAAAACTTAAACACTTAAACATGATTTGTAGGTATAACAAATAAATGTTTGACCATTTGTTTATGTCTTTGATTTGATTTATTGAGAAGTCTTACAGGTCTAATTGTTTTTTTTTGTTTTTTTGCAGTTTTGCATTTAAGTACCAATATTTGTGTTTAGTACCAATATGTTTTGAATTTTCATGTCAGAGGTTTTTGAAATAATACAAATCATCCCCTTGGAATTATAAGGTTCTATCTGCATTCTGAGTAGTTCTGAGATATTGAGCTTCAAAGTTTTAGAATTCCAAGTTATACTGATAAGTGGAACTAACCTCTTTAGATATAATGTCCAAAAATGCATACAACTTAAAGAAACACCTCACCTCACCTTATATGAAGGTGTCATGGAATAAGAATATGTCAATATACCTCCATTTTGACAAAAATGTCAGATAGAATCTTATAATTCTAAGGGGATGGAATGTTTATATGTCTTTGTTGGTCACTCAGAAACAAAGCACAACAGCTTGTCCCCAACTTACCACGCCGACCTCTACATGGAAGGGCGCTGGAGATGCTGTCATGTCACAGATAAGTTGGCCATCGGGTGCCATCCCTGTGGTATGTACTGTGTGTGTGAGTGTGTGTGTGTGTGTGTGTGTGTGTTTGTGTAAGTATGTTTGTGTCTACATGCTATGGATAACTACTAGTCCATTTAGTTTTAAACCATCATGTTTTCTCACACAGGCTCCGTGAAGCCCCTGCCACCTACACCTGATCCTCAGGTACGTCTGATTAATGTCACAATTTCCTTCGGCACGGTATTGCAGCAGTATATATAGTTCATCTCAGCAGTATATAGTTCATCTCAGCAGTACATAATTAATCTCAGCAGTATATATAGTTCATCTCTTGCTTATAGAATTCCCTCTTCTGTAACAGATAGTTATGGTCCTTCATTGATTCGCTGAATCACGTTCATTGACATTGTAAAACTCAGAGCAACCATTCACATTGACCACATTTCATTCTATGTTACTGTGCCACAAATTGATACAAAAGTTAGAGGTGCTGTGTCTCGGCATTGCTAAGCAACCCCTCTGATAGAAGAAATATACAATGTTACTTCTGAATGGAAGAATACGCATCATCTATGAATAAATCATATTATTATACGGCTCCTCACAATGCTAGTATACATTATCCCTTACACATCTCTCTCTGCTGTGCCTTTATTTTATGGAATATGGTAGTAACTATTTTAGAAAAGCAATAAGCCCTGCGAGGTCATAGGTTACAGTGATTTTAGAACATTTAAGGGGGGCTTCGCGTCATGCCTAAAAATGTGACTTTACCTGTCCTGACATCACTGTAACCTATGACCTCTTGCAGATTATTTCTGAAATTCCCTTTAATCAAAAAATGCACTGAACAGTACATTATCAAGATTCTTACAGTATGTCACAAACAGGACCACATTTCTATATTTGTTGAGTGTTACATCATTACACTCCACATTTGGTGTGTGAGAGCTTCCTGTATAATGTCTTTGTACCAGGTGTGTTGGCAAAGTCTTATTTTAGTGCTTCCTTTATACCACCGACATCAATGGAGGTCTTTTTTAGCATTTAACATTGAACATTTTTAGACGTAAGTTCCAGTGTGGCTTTAAAGGCCTACAAGAGCATAGAGCATCTGTATGGGACCTTAGAATATCTTCCCTAAATACTACCTCTTTATTTATCCTTTCCTACAGTATCCTTCAGTTCTTTGTGGTGCATTGATTATTTATTATCGCATACCTCATACACCATTTTTTTGTTTGTGTGAACATACAGTTATGTGGTTACACAGGTTAGACATTTAAAAAGAGATGTTGTTATGACAGTTAAGCTGTCTAACATGAAATTACTTAAAATCTTGAGGCAGAAGCTGTCCTCTTAAGCAGCTTGTGAAAAGGATATGCCTGGCAAAGTTCTGGATCACTAGAACATTGTAACAACAACACCAATGACAAGTAATTTACATGGGGATATCACACACTATACAAATGAAGGAATGCAGTATGTTCACAGGGATTAAAGTTCTCAGGCCCTGTAGAGTATGAAAATACAGAATTATATATAACAGCTGCGGAAATATTTAGAAACTTCAGTTCAGGCACAGAAATGATTTAAGATCTGTGTTCAATATCTACCACAATGATTTCGAAATGTATGTTGCCCCAATTGACAGTCTTAAGTTCCGATAAATGGGAAGAACTTACAAAAAAAAAAAATCCCTCATATGAATGGAATGAAAGTCATTTTGTAAGTTCCTACAACCCACCTCTCACCGTCGGTTCTTTTTTCCTTTGCAGCGTCGGTTCTCTGACCCTCGGGAGAGGGTGGTGGTGGCACTGAAGGACTTTGCTCCCACACAGGCCTCGGACCTCCCTCTGCACAAGGACGAGGAGTACATCCTCACTGACAGCTCGCAACCCAACTGGTGGACAGTGCAGGACAGGGAAGGGTGAGTCCACTAGAGGCGATAAGTAAGCACAGCGTATGACCCCAAGAGCACCTATTACAGATTAACTCTACCCGAGCGCCGGGGTTGAACCTCTTGCAGTAAGCACAGCGTGCTTCGCTTCTGACAACACACTGGTGCTTCATGGGAGAGGAACGATAGTAGGAAAAGCTCAGTTCGGTTCAGATAACTTTATTAGTCTTCAAGGGCCAATTCGGTTTACAGCCAACCCATCCATTAAGCGTTAAAGGTTAAAAAGTGCATTAGCATACAATGTATAAAATGTATGCAGTGTTACGAATAATAAATAGACAAATAAATAAATAACATAAAAAGAGAGAAAATAGAGAGAGCACACAGGTGTTTGGATTGCTTGGTATAATGTGAAAAAGGCAAATGAGATGTGCAGGTGCAGACTGATGTTTCGATGTGGGATTATATCCTCATCCAAGTCCATGGAAGCACAGTATGCTAACACTGACAACAGGCAAAAACGAATCAGGATTGAGCTAGTTAGTCACTGAGCAAACCAGGCCTTACAGAATGAAAAGAAAACTGTACAGTGTTCATGTGCAGACACAGGACAGGGAGCAGTGAGCTGCTGTTAGATCCCAATGACCGCATCTGACCACCCAGATAATAATCGACATCATCTCTCTCACCAGAAACTTTGGCATGGTGCCTTGCACCTACGTGGCAGAGAAATCCTGCGACAACTTTACAAGATTTGCGTGAGTTTTTAATTGTGTTATTTTCACAATTATGGACAGCATCATTCACAGCTTAACGGACACGGATTGTAATTGTTTCATCTTTCAGATGGTACAACAAGGACATCACTAGAACAGAGGCCGAAGAGCTGCTTTTGAAAGAGGTAGATCTCAAACACAATACAAGATCTCTTCCAGGTCACCTCCCCCCCCCCCCTCTCTCTCTCTCTGCGCTGTACCAGATGGACTGGGAACTGAGAAGTGGGTTGGTAATGGGCAGTGCTGGTGGTGGCGGAGGTGGTGGGGGTGGTCATTTTCTCATGGCCCACATGCCGAGGCACCACCAGACCTTGCAGATTGAGGACAGGTTTTTTTTCTATTTTTTTTGCTTTATAATTGTTGGTTTTCTCTCCCTCCTGTGGTCGTGCTGCAAAAGTTGCAAATGCTAAATGCTGCAGGAGCAAAGTGTGCACGTATACACTTGCACACACACACACACACACACACACACACATACACACACACACACACACACACACACACGCATTCACAACATAACCACACAGAAACACATACACACACACACACACATGCACACACAAACACACAGAACATAACCACATAGAAACACTCACTCACACACACACATACACACACACACACACACACACACACACACACACACACACACACACACACACACACACACACACACTGCAAGCTGGGTGCTCTGCAACAACCCCAGACACCGGTTGCAGGAAATCCTGTCATGGCGATGGTGGTGACATCACCTCAGTCTCACATGCACAGGTGCTCAGCCCACTATAGTCACACAATGACTGAGCAGGACACAACACAACTGGAAAACAAGGGATACTGACCATTCATTCACCTATTCATACTCTCCTCCTTTAACACTAGAAAGGCCCTGACGGGTAATTTTGACCACTCCTTTCTTTTTTTTTTTTTTTTTTTTCAAAAAATGACTTGGTAGTTTTGAGATTCCTGGCCGTTCTTGTGCTCAAAACTAACTCGTGTTCATACTCAGCCCTGGCTCTGCGAATGGGAAACAAGCAAATCGACTGAGCCATTAGCACCTTTCAATCAAGACATTGCTTTTATGAGCACGAGAGGGAGGAATGCTGCCTATTGAGCTCATATATCAACAACCTTTCAAACATACCGGTAAATATCAACAACAAAGGAAATTAACAAAGGCACTCCGTTAAGAAAAATATATGGAAAAGCCTTTAATTAAACATGGCAACTAGTTGAAAACACATGGGCTTAGGCACTGCGGTCTTATTGGCCTTCTTCAGGGCAATCAGCAATCTTTTACACAAAATCACAGATTACATCACCAAGACTTGGCATGCAGTCATGATGCGTAAGTGTGTTGCTTAGCTACATCAAGATAACATGAATAATCAAGATAACATGAATGTACATTTTTTCAGGCCAAGGAGGGGGCTTTCATGGTGCGTGACTCCAGGCAGGCAGGAGTGTACACTGTGTCTGTTTTCACCAAAGCCCCAGGGTAAATTCCTATGTGTTTTTGCTCTCCTCAAATACCAGCGTCTCTGAAGAGCTCTATGCCTTGACTATAGACCCTTTAAAGTGCATTAACAAACAGGTGTGTCCCTAAGCCTTTTCTGGTGGCACAGAAAACAACATTGAGCTAATGGTAACTTGGGGACAACAGCAAAAAAAAGTTTTAAAGTCGACATTTTAGCTTAACGCTAAAGTCTGATTCATTTTAATTTCACAGTTTCTGCGTTGGTTTTGAATGTTTACACCAGAAACTCTTTGGGAACAGATTAAAGGGTCTATAGAGAGGCAAACATTTTGACCTGTTTCGTTCATTTCATTCTATTGTGCTTTTGGATTTGACTTCCAACATTTGTTTAGTTTGTCATTTTTTCAGATTTATTTTTTATTCATCAATGTTGTACTCTCTCAGCACTTGGAGCCATATTTCACTTGTTCCTAATGCCTCACTGGGGTGATTTGCTTTGCCCCTGTAGGTCGAACGGGGAGAAGAACCCTCGGGTCAAACATTACCAGATCAGACAGTCAGACGAGGAGGGGAAGTTCTACCTGGCAGAGAAATACCTGTTCAGCACCATCCCAGAGCTCATACACTACCACCAGCACAATGCTGCCGGTAAGTGTCTTGATCAAGCGTTTACAGATAAGAGATGTTTCTGGTAGGAATCTGGAACCTGGAAGGAATCTGCTTCTAGAACTCACTATTCCACTCACTGTTCCTAGAAGAGATGACCTGGCCAAAGCTTTTTATCATTGTGCAGGATGCATGATTCAAAGTGTAATACAATTGTGATGGTTTTGAAAACAAGATTGCAACTCCAGCTTGGCAAATGTACTCTTGTGCATACATTGGTTTGGGATTATCACAAGAACAGAGTGCTATAATGACTGTGTACTACTACAGAACTCTTAGAGGTAATTAGGTAACTCCTGTATTGTGAAGTCAGAGTGGTGGTGTGCACATCCCACCTACATGTATTAGGCCAGTATACTAATACATTTCACATGAAATGGTGGAGTGCTAATTGTGGATGTGAATCCCCAGGGTTAATAACCAGACTAAGGCACTGCGTGTCATGGGGGAGACAGGTGTCTGAAGAAATCACAGAACCCTCTTCAGGTTAGTGCTCCTAACGTGCCAATGCTCCATGGCTATGGGTTATGCCTCATATCTTTGGGTTATGTCTCATATCTTTGGGTTATGTCTCATGTCTTTGGGTTATGTCTCATATCTTTGGGTTATGTCTCATGGCTTTGGTTTATGTCTCATGGCTTTGGGTTATGTCTCAGGGCTTTAGTTTATGGGCTGTATTTTGGGCACCAGCGCATGGAGTAAAGTTCGTTATTCACCTGCGCGAAGTTTAATTCGGTATTTTGCACGTTTATTTTTTAAACATTGCGCCCAGGGGTGTGGCAATTAACAACCTAGGGAGGGGACTAGCGCGTTGTCTAAAAATCGCTATCATACACCACCTAAACCTGGTCTGAAGTCAATGGCGAGGTGTTCATATGTTATTTTAAGAGCGTATGTCAACAGTCATATTGGCAGGTGCACGCACCATCCTTCTATCATTCATGAACGCACACCAGCGCACATCCATGCAAAGCATTACAAATTGCACGATTACAATGGGAAACATAATTAGAATAAAGATATTACGGAATACTGTACATCTCATGATGAGTAGTTATTCACCATCATTTGCAAATTGGTAATGACGGTTAAAAGTGATTAGGGGAGAGGCGAGAAACACGTATGGAGCACAGCTGAAGACGCACTGTCAGGAGATATAAGCAACTCCTCTGCAGGATAAATGTTGTTTTATTCAGTCATTTGAGCAACATTAGGGTGAGTGTTGCTTTTTCCAGCCTATGTTTTCGGTGGTAACCCATTGTCAGTCAATAGTGAAATTAACTGCATATAACTGTCTTGTCGTTGACTGACTCCTTGGTGAAGTTAGTTTCACTTTGCCAATGAGTTCAAATAATAGACGAGTGCAAATGCATGAAGGCTATGCTAGGTTTTAGTAAAGCATGGTTTAAGAATGACTATTCCATACGGTCTCGCAAGCAGCCTCCTTCAAATGCGCTGTTGAATGCCAAAATACAGATGCATTTATTTGACATATCGCGCGTTGCGCCGTTAAAGGGAATGACAGATGCCATTCTCATTGGTTTAAAATGATGTTACGCCCCAAACACACCC
The DNA here is from genome assembly GCF_018492685.1 of Alosa sapidissima. NCBI lineage: Eukaryota > Metazoa > Chordata > Actinopteri > Clupeiformes > Clupeidae > Alosa > Alosa sapidissima. The sequence continues at coordinate 23,940,134 of NC_055976.1, read as the reverse complement.
ATATGACTGATTAAATAACCTAGGAACACCTTGTTATGCCATGCGCTCCACGTTTGATAACGAAACCCCTCCCAATGTGAACTGGACATCCTACTAAATTTGAATAGACTTTTGACGAGTGACGATGCACTTTAGAATGTCATGATAGGGCCCTAGGTCTCATACCTTTGGTTTATGTCTCATATCTTTGGGTTATGTCTCATGTCTTGTGGTTAGTCAGTTTATCTCTCTCTGGGCAGTCTTTTGTATCAAAATACTTTATAGGTGTGTATTTTTGTAGTTTAAAAACAATACTTTTGGTGATGTGATGACATCATAAAAGTGCAAAATAATGAATGCAGCCTCTGACTGGTGCTGACTTTGCAGTCACAGTACAGTTACAGTAATTTGCCCAGACTTGTTGTGATTAGAATATTGAAGGAAAATGATCCAGTGCAAGATAAGTAACGTGTAGGTGGTTCACACAAGCAATACACTTCCTCTTACACCATCCTATTGAGTTTCTTGAGAACTTTAATCATCAGTTTCTTGAGAAATATAATCATCCAATCAAAACACATGGGACCGGTTATGTGGTTGCCCTGCAATATTGCTCTAAAGTTGCCCCATGTATCACCTAAAGCAACACGATGAAAAATTCATATGTACCCCCCTTGGCGTCAATATCACACCATGTAGCGCTTACACAGTACCCAGGTAGTTAAAAAAAAAACCACCTAAAAGCATCATGATCCTTCCTGATCAACAGCGTTACACAGTGCAATATCAAGCAATATAGGCATGCGTTGACAATCTCGACTTTGTACCACTTGACTTCTTTGTACCACTTGACTTTTTGAGTGCATCTCTGATACACTGTTGAAGCTATGACATGTAACAGGCAGGACAGTGCAGTTGATCTCTGATACACTGTTTTGGCTATGGCATGTAACAGGCAGGTCAGTGCAGTTGATGTGTTGCCTGTTTGTCTCGTAGGTAGAGAAAAGCTGTCCACTTAATCAACAGTCAGTGTACCGATGAAGGAATAGATTAGATAGACAGATATGGAAGTGTTTATTTTCTTATTTTTAAAATGTTTATTTTGATATGTTGCGTGGCTACTGTATTTTGTTGTTTATTTTGATACTTACAATAAAATATTTGATATTTTATTTTCCCATCCCTGTGCTCTCACATAAACATTCCCTGTTACAAATACCTGTTGCTGTGATATAATAAGGGGTAGCATAAATACCATACCCAAAGTGTTTTTATATGCAATGGCAGGTTATATCAGTGCATTGTGTCATTGAGATAGACTCTGGACATCTATTTTAAGTATGCACTTTGTAGCTTTCTAATGTCCTCTCTCTCTCTCTCTCTCTCTCTCTCTCTCTGTCCGTCCCTCAGAGATGTGGGAGCTGGACCCGGAGGAGCTGGATCTGGTGAAGGAGGTGGGCAGTGGGCAGTTTGGGCTGGTGTGGCAGGGCCAGTGGCGCCACCTAAAGGTGGCAATTAAAACGGTGCGCGAGGGAGCCATGTCCGAGGAGGAGTTCAAAGAGGAGGCCCAGGTCATGAAGTGAGTGGCACGGAGTTAACATGGCGCAGACATTCATTTCTGTTACTGCAGCTCTCAGCTCCTAGAGCACTAAAGTCACAGAGTTTACATGGCACAGACATTCATTTCTGTTACTGCAGCTCTCAGCTCGTAAAGCACTAATGTCATGGGTTGGGTTTTCAGGAAACTCCAAAATAATAAAATAATACATACGGAAATACAACAAGAGACACTCACATACTACCTGTAGCTATGCCTACATACTAGTATACTAAAGTTTGATTACAGAAAAAACAAATACATCAGCTTCTGCCTAGCGTCTCTTATACACTGGTTCCACATTTGCCAACAGCTAAAGATTTTTGTCTTCATTGGATCAGTTAAAGCTTTTTCATTTGTTTCATTTTCAGTTGGCCCTTTCGGACCTGCCGCTATTTTCAACATCGCTATCCTTTCTTCACTCTTTTAACCCACAGTCCCCCCCCCCGCCCCACCCCCACCCAACCAACACCTTCTAAATCACAGAGCCACATAAACTCAAGTAAAGTTTAGTTATACTTGGGTCGAAAGATCATTTGCGTACATTAAATGCTGATCTTTTCCATTACGCATTAGTGTATGGGCAGAATCAGCTAAATCTTCAAAAAATGCTTTAGAATTCTAAATGCCATGTACAGAATGACACACACACACACACACACACACACACACACACACACACACACATACAGACACACACACACACACACACATACAGACACACACACACACACACACACACACAGACACACACACACACACACACATACAGACACACACACACACACAGACACACACATCAACAACATCAACGCCGGAAGCCATTCTAGTGTTGTGTAGTGTAGTCCTGTTCATCCACTCATAACTCTCTCTCTCTCTCTCTCTCTCTCTCTCTTTCTCTCTTTCTCTCTTTCTCTCCTCCCCTCCCCCTTCTTCTCACACAGGAAGCTGTCCCATCCCAAGATTGTGCAGCTCATTGGTGTGTGCATGCATCGCACCCCCATGTACCTGGTGTTTGAGTTCATGGAGGGCGGCTGCCTGAATGACTACCTGCGCTCCCACCGGGGGGCGCTGTCTCCAGAAACACTGCTGTCAATGTGCCTGGACGTCAGCGAAGGCATGGCCTACCTGGAGAGCTCCAACTTCATCCATAGGGATCTGGTAACTGTTCTCATTTCTGCTTTTTACTTTTGACTGTGGCGCTTTCTCAAAGAAAAGGATGTGTGCCGTGGAACAGAACTCATGAAGAGTTGTCAAACTGACACGTCAGAGTTGCAATTTGCCTCATGGAATAAGGGTTGTGAATTGTGACAACAATTGTGTGTTCAAACATGATGACAGATTGTATGGAGGGTTCACTAAGGTTTACCTCAATGATATTTTTTGATGTAGGCTGCAAGAAACTGTTTGGTGGCAGAGGATCGTTCTGTGAAGGTGTCAGATTTTGGAATGACCAGGTGAGAAGGTCAAGTCCTCAACTTCTGCACAACTGACTTTACTGAATAACAGATATTAAATAAATGTAATATTCCAGGTTGTGATTAGTTTTACTGTTAAATTATGATGTATGCATACAAATTAGAAATGCATATGTTCTAAATGTCACTGGAGTATTGAAGTTCTTTGAACAGATCATAATATCATGATATTTGTCATAAAGTTATTAACACTTACTGTCCCAAAAACATTTACTAAAATGGTATTTTGTTATTTCCCAAAACAAAATATATTATCGTGGATTTGTCATCTCTGACATAAATCTATGATTGTATTAATATATTTATGTTAAGCTAAATTGCATCATTCTTTTACAGGTTTGTCCTAGATGACCAGTACACTAGTTCCCAAGGCACTAAGTTCCCCATTAAGTGGTCATCTCCTGAGGTCATCAAATACAGCCGATTCAGTAGCAAATCAGATGTCTGGGCTTTTGGTGAGTGATAAATGCTCATGATCACTTATTGTATTAAAGGTTGTATCAGTGATGGCGGAGTAACGTCACTTCTGTTGATGTTCAAACAAAAAAGAGAGCTAGCTCACTACTCCCTCCCCCTCCCTCCCGTGCAATTGAAACTCTCCTGAACGCGCATCTCATCGGTTATTGGTTGGAACACTTTATTTTGCTTTTGAGTGTGTTGGCAACACTTTGTGTGCAGATCTCAGAGCCTAGGCTGCCTACAGAGACGCAGTCTCTGTTCTGGGGCGGGCAGCTAGCGGATCATTAGGACAGATTAGATGAAAGTGATAATTTACGTTTGGGCCTTTTTGGGGCCTGCAATCGCTGATACAACCTTTACGGTCTGTGAAATCAAAATTTCTCACATGCCCAAATCCATTCAGTTGATGGAAGTATGCCAAGTAATATACCAATAGCCCTGTCCACACTGCTGACATCTCACAAATAGAGTGAACACTGTGACAATGGCTCTTTTTTTACGCCCACAGGTATCCTGGTGTGGGAGATCTACACAGAGGGCCGTGTTCCCTATGAGAACCGCACCAACACGGAGGTGGTGGAGGACTTGAATGCTGGGATGAGACTCCTTAAGCCAAGAATGGCTCCCCAGCCCCTCTACCAACTCATGCAGTGGTGTTGGAAAGAGGTATGTCATCATCATTTAGGAGCTAAGGAACTAAGACCATGTGTTGCTTGCTAGCATACATTACACTTAACTATAGGAAAGATTTATGTGATGCTGATTTTTTTTTTATTAGAAAAACCTTCCCTAATATAGTTTCCGTTTGATTACTTAGTAAACATAAGAAGCTACGAGCTGGGTAGGTGCACTATATATGCCACTGTGTTGTAAACCTTGAACCTTTGGAAACCTCATCATATCATTAGGATTAATATCATTAGGATTAGTACATCAATGGTACATTTTACTTTATTATGAATAAACATCTGAATTACATAGACATGGGTAGTTGTGTATTTGTAAAATCAAAAATATTGTCAAATGTGTGCTGTGTTGTGCATTGCAGACACCAGGGGATCGGCCATCTTTTGCCGTCTTGCTGCATGAGCTGGCTTCTATGCAGGAGGGCTGAATTGGCATAACTTAAACACCGACTGACGCTGACATATAACTTCACAATCACACTGTACATATTACAACATGTAAATGCATATAGACATATTATTTATTATAATATTTTATCATTGAAAATAAAATGTCTGCACCAGCAATTTGTACAGTTGTATATGTTTTTTATTTGTGGGGATACAGGTTTCCTATGTGGACATTCATTTTAGAAGAGTTTTACATGGGTGATTGTGTCTCATTTCATTTCCATGCTGAATTGTATTTCACAATGAAGAAGTAATATTTTGTTTTTCCCCTTTGAGGTTTTGTCCTTTAGGGGGCACAAATGTGCTATTTGTACTTTACTAAATTCACAGTTTCACAACAGTCCAGTACACTGTTTTTTTTTTTTCAATAAACTACTAAAATCAGTGTATATCTACTCATTCGTCTTTCTTGCATAGATTTTAATATTTTAGCTCCAAGTGGTAGTGTAGAATGCTGAGATCCTTTTGTTAGTTATTTATTCTGTCAGAAATGCAAAACAACGGTGAACAGCCTCCAAAATATATCACTTAATTGTTATTTAGTGTAAGTTGAAGCTCTTGGCTGTCTGCAAGCCTGGCAGTGGAGATTGCACATTTTCACATACTTTATACTATTCAGTGGACATGACTTGCACACAGACTTGAAGTTGATTGGTGTAGTGAATGTAAAGTCTACACCCACATACCTTCTGTGGTTACTGTGACAACAGTGAAGACTGAATACACTCTTTTTGGCAAAGTGTTGTGTGTCTGTGTGTGTGTGTGCGTGTATGTGTGTGTGTGTGTGTGTGTCTGTGTGTGTGTGTGCGTGTGTGTGTATATATGTGAGTTTTATGTATGTGTTTTTTTAGTGTGATTCAAGCAGGGACCCAATGAAATATTTTCAATAATCATATTTGATTCATTTGTCCATCTTGACATCATGTCATGAAATAAAACAGCTGTTGCAAATTGAAGAAGAGAAAAGGAAAAAAAAATATTCTGCACATCATTAATTTTTAAATTGTTTGACGGGGTAGTTTTAGACTGCTTTGCATTCCTGTTGATATGGCACATGGGGTCCAGGACCACATGGTCTGTAGCCTGGATGGAATCTACAACATTTTAAAACTGGATCGTCTGATAGTCACTAAATTCTATTCTGTTATTATGTCATATAACCATGAGATGATGAAAGGGAACTGCTGCCATTAACAAGGGTTTGGTTATACACAGTGGTCACTGATCTGTCTGTGTAAATATTTAATCATCTGAGACATTTGTTTTTAAAGGCCATCTACTCTCCACTGTCTAGATCAAAGTACACTTGGCTTTTTTCTTAACAGTTAACTCGGGTCATAACTGTTGGGTGCAGAGCTTCTCATTCAAGTTACTTTATGGCCATGCATGTTTACAATAAAATCACACAAACGTCCATAACAAAACAAGCAAAACAAACAAACAAATAATCTTTACCTCCGCTGTTAGGTAGGTAGGCTGTGAAGTAGGAGGTTCAGAGGTTGTCATTACATGTACATCACGGATTTAATTAAGTGATGAGCAGAATTTATTGACCAGTGACACCATTTGTGTGCGAGAGAGAGAGAGCGCAGAGGCCAAACGACTGTGTGCGCGTTTCGTGGTCGTTGTCGCTTTAAGGAAATGCACTTGCAGCCATTTTCTGGTCTTTGTGTGGGGTGGATTAGTGGAGAGGCACTGAGCGAAACGAGAGCATCAATTGTAGGACGGCGAGAGAAAAAACGTCCCCGATCATCGGTTTTCTCACAGCGGAGTACCCCACTCTCCGTCCGTTGGTTTCCGAACGGACATGCAAGTTGCAGGTATGTGGTAGCCCAATTCCTTTTCATGTGAATGGCGGAGATGTGGGACCAGGGTGCTCGACGGGAGGGGAGATGAGCAACCGAACACTGATGGCACAGACCTGCCAATGGTGTGTTTCAGTGCATGGTGCACCGTCATTTTATTCTCGGAGAATAGAAAAAAAGGCCGTCTTCCTAGACGTTTCGGCATAGGTTTCTTCTTTTCGAAATCCAGCGTTTTGTAATGATTCTATGTCTCATCCGTGGTTCATCATGTATGCGATGCCCGTTACACGGTCGGTATCTGATTGATAGCATCCTACCCTGAAATGGGTGGGGTGATAAGAGGATTCTCTTGGAAATGTGGTACGGGAGGTCGTTTTCATCTCTCACTTTCCCATCAGTTTCGGATTTTGCATCCAATTCATGGTCTAAACATTTGAATATAATGTTGGTGCTGCATTTAATTCTGTGCAATTATCAAGAGCTGGGAGTCGCCTGATGAGACGGGTTTGCTAAGCTAGCAGGTTGGACGGAGATGAACGTGTTTGAACCTAACGTAGGCTATAGGCTTAATCAAAGATCATTCATCACCGCAGATTCCTCATCCATATGAAGACAATAATATGTATTTGATGAACAAAGACTTCAGTGGGACTGAACTGTTTAATCATACGATCGTGTTGGTGATGAGGCTTCTGTTATTTTGTCGTTTGTATCGCTGTAAAGCGGTATGGAGGTGGTTCTCTCTATTGGGCGACACATTCACTTCCTCTGTGCTATATGACGGGTGAAAGTGGTTACAGTGTTTCTATATGGGTTCTGAACAAAAGCAGTGTTTCAGCTGAACAAACGTGATTAGTGTGTGCAAAACGAGTTTTTGTTTGACAAATGAAATTATAGCCTAGGCCTACATTGTTAACACAATAAGATGAAATTGGGAATACAGTAAATACACTGACAATAAATGCTGCCTAATGAACAACGTTGAGTCACGTTATTTCCCCTCAGACTGAGGGTCAAAGCATGCTGATAGCCAGGCTGGAGATTTTGTTTGTGTGACAGTTAGATTTGGCTTCAATCTGAAACAGATCACTACTTCAAATCATACACGAGCACACACACACACATTTACAGACTCCCATTCAGATACAAGTCCTCTCTGATGTTTGTGACAGATTTCCACGTGAATAGCCTACGACCTTTAGTCTATTCTGGCTGGATCAGGCTATGCTATGCTCAGATCACACCTGATAAAACATGTTTGACATACATTTCTAGATGAGGAAGGAGCACAATAGCACAGATTTTACTACCCTTTCTTGAGGGGAATCTCCTTCTGTTATCCATAGCTACTGTTATCAACAACCAAACACAAATCTTAACGTCATGCATATTGAAGTCTAATTAAACATCTAGATGTACTACACATAAAGAGAGAGACTGCCGTTTAGTCAGTCATCCTAGGGTTCTCCTTTCTTCAGTGAAGGAAGGCACTACAGCACTTTATAGGACAGGCCTGAGGGACATCCCTGTGAATGGTATGACCTGGAGATGACACACTTTTAGTGCTTGTAGCTCACTAAACTCACTCACCCTCTCTCTGTCTCTCTCTCACAGCCTCCCTCTCATTTACACACACACACACACACACACATTTTGGCTTTCCTACATTTGTAGCTTGTAGTGAAGAATATTTTTTCTATGAGCACTACCAGTAGATAAGTAAAAAAGAAACAGACTCACACAGTCTACTCTACACAGACTCATCCTGTTCTTCCTCAGTGTCTATGATAAAGAGAGAGCTGAAGTGCTCGGACTGAAAAGAGATGCCTGTGCTCGCCTCAAAATGCCAAAATGAGTTCCATCAAGATGAAAGATGACGCGTCTGGGAGCCAGTGTTAGCCTAACATTCACCAGGATATCTCTTGGAGTCAGAATGGTATTGTTGACATGTGAATGTACTTGGGACTGTTAAATTCCTTGTGCTATTACATAGCTCAGAGGGATGAATGTGCATTATGTATCATGTCTTTGTTATTATCAGATGTGCACGGATGCTTTGTGGAAGTGGAGAGTATGTTAAAGATGTTTAGTCTGTTTTTTTTTTTTTTTAAACCACGAAAACAACATTGTTCTTTATCATTAGGCTTTTTCAGACATAACATATCTAAGAATACAGTGACAAAAACAGTGGTCCCTTTCCTTTTACGCCCTCGGGCCAGAAGTGCCTGTGGCCTCTTTCTTTCACATGCATCCAGCACCCGTCTCTCAGCTGCCTCCTGGGAAACCTGGAGACTAACGTTGGGGCAGTCTGAGTCCTTACGGCCTCCACAGTCTCTGCCATGCATGATGCCATGTTTGAGCCCCATGTTTGCCAGCCGGGATTGTAGTATTTTTGTAAGATATCTGCATGGGATCTGGAATGTTCCTTCTGTGGTCTCTCTCTGGTGGCAGTGCCTTTCTGTGGCACAGGCATAGATGTATGGAGGAATGTGGGATTTTTGGGGAGTGAGATCCCCTCTCCCCCCTCTCCCTCTCCCCCACCCCCACCCCTGGGTCTTTTGTGCCACTGAGGGCCAGTGTGGGAAAGTTTACACTGGCTACATCAGCAGCACCTCCATTCCCACAGAAGGAGCAGGGCAGTGGGCTGCCTCGGAGGGCAGAGAGGCGGCATGGGGATGGAGAGCACAGAGAGGGTGGAGCAACAACACCCAGCCAATCTCCCCCACCCACCATGCAACCTCCACCACCCACCACCCAACCTCCACCACCCCCACCTAATATCCCGCACCCACCACCCAACCTCCACCACCCACCATGCAACCTCCACCACCCACCACCCAACCTCCCCCACCCCCACCTAATATCCCGCACCCACCACCCAACCTCCACCACCCACCGCCCAACCTCCACCACCCCCACCCACCACCCACCGCCCAACCTCCACCACCCACCACCCAACCTCCACCACCCCCACCTAATATCCCGCACCCACCACCCAACCTCCACCACCCACCATGCAACCTCCACCACCCACCGCCCAACCTCCACCACCCCCACCTAATATCCCGCACCCACCACCCAACCTCCACCACCCACCATGCAACCTCCACCACCCCCACCCAACCTCCACCACCCACCATGCAACCTCCACCACCCCCACCCAACCTCCACCACCCACCGCCCAACATCAGAGGGAGTTCCACAAGTCCGGCTTGTTTATGATTCGAAAACACTGTGTGCAGATTCAACCGAAACCACCATGAGGTGGGGGGGGGGGGCTGTATGCATCCTCCAGCAGCGTAGGGCACTGCCAGCTAATGTTGCTGCTTGGTTTGATGCTGACCCGCCATGGTGTTCAGTATAGTGGAGCACCACAGTGCTGCAGCCTTCCATTCAGTGGGATCCAATTCACTGTGTGGTCTTAGCCAGCATGAGGCTTGGCAACTGACACACTGGGTCTGTAGGCAGTCTTCCATGGTAGAATAATGGAACTAATTTGTCTATAATGCATCTTTGCCTATGGGCCATTCCATGCCATCATGTAAAATCACATTCTGATTTTTCTTTTTTGATGGACAATGTAATTCATAGCTAATTCATATCTATGGAAGTACTGTACTGTATATGATCAAAATCTGGAAAAATAACTAGGAAATCCTTAAAGTATTAACTTGTAAACATTGATATTTGTGTGCTCATTCATGTTTTGCTGCATGTCCTATATTTATTTAACCCACACTGGTGTGACGGGGATGTTGGAAATTGAACATTCTAAAGAATATCTGGGTTCATTGAATTCAACATGGAATTTTAGAACCTTACATTGTTGCAGAACAGAATCTTCTGTTAGAATGTTAAGAAAAAACTCCCTTACTGAAGGATTAATAGCTATTGATCTAAGGAACACAGATTACGTTGACTGGGGGATGTTACACAGCATAGATTTTAGCCAAATATATTATTTTGAGCCGTTGATGAGGTGAAGTAGGTTTAGACAAACTACAATGACTCAATTTTCAGAATGAAACTCATTTTTGACGCAAAAACAATCAAGTCAACAGATTGCAAGACTTTGCAAAGGCAAATTTAACTGAACGTTTTATTGAAAATATATGGCCTGACTTATGGGGCTCTTGGTGATTTCTGCCTGGAATTGCCCTTCAATGTGTCAGTGACATGTGAATTTGCACACGTGCCATTATTGTCACCGGTGCAAGCATATATTTTCAGTAACCAAACCGCTGTTTGCATGACCACCATGTGACAGGAAACTCCACCTACTGTTTTTTTTCACCCTGGGGCAGGCGTGCCTGTGTGACAGAACCAGGGTGCCACTCCATATCAAAACACCCTGTATGGTGTGCCGTTAGGCCTGAGCCAGGACTATGGATGCCATAACTGTGTAGACGTATGAGAGATTTCACTAGTGTCGCTCAGCAGTGTGAATGTGTGAGAGGAATTTGGATTCTTGTGACTGCGATGCAGTTCTAGTTCATTCCTCTTTTTCTCTCTTTGGTAACAAACTCCCTGAGTCATTGCCGTGCAGCACAACAGATCTGTTAATTTAGTTTTATGTCATAGGAGTTTGTTTAGTTTAGTTTTAATGTTGTAGGAGAACATTGTGGAAGCTACAACAGCATCATCACCCATTCCTAAAGACAAGAGTGTAAAATGCCATGTTATAGGTGGAGGTTGCTCCATTGTGTTTTTCACTACTAATTACATTATTACATTACATTACATTCACATCATTATTATGACCTCTCTTGTGTAGTTATCAGATACAACAGGGATGTTAAATTTTTTCCTGTATGTGGGTGAACTCCAGCTGTGAGAAAATGAAAAACCCTTTTTTTCCCCCCTCACAAGGTTGTGCAAGCAGTATGTTACGCTGATGAAACACGCTGCGTTGTCTGCTCTCCCGGGGCGCGTTGTGTCCCAGGGTTACGCGGTTGGGTGGAGAGGGAGGTCCGGACCGTCCCAGTGCCCCAGAGACACTGCTCTCGCAGCGGCCGCGGAGGAGTCTCTCAAACCCTCGAAAATACCCTGCAGAATAATAGTTTAATTTTTGCATTCATGAGCCACCCCTCCACCATCATTGTATCTGTCTACATCTGCATTAAAGGGCGACGTCTGCCTCAGGACTTGTTACAAGTGGTGCAGGAGCGCTAGCTTGGTCGGCTTGGCTTTGACTCCCACACACTCTGTTGTGACATCATTACATGTGGTGCATGTGTGGGCAGACCAATCAGAATGCATTTTGTGACATATCATGCAGATCTGGTAACCTATGCAGATCAGGTACCCACACATGTATGAAGTTCATCTGTGGTTCATTCTGAACCAGAGTGGTTGATATATGCCAGTCTTGGGTACGTTTCTGTATCACATTACATTACATTACATTACATTACATTAGGCTGACACATTTTTTGCCAAAGCGACTAACAACATGGTGAACAGTCTAAGCTTTTTAAAGCAATTCTCACAACAATTCCAGGACAATTTAAAAAAAGGTAGAGTACAATAGGAATAAGTGCATCAGTGAGTGCTGTTTTTAAACAGTCAAGTGTCAGTTCTAGTCAGGTGGTAAGTCTAGGATCAGCAACACTAGTTGTAAGTAGTGTGTTTTTATTCTATTTGATTAGTGTGATGTTAGATGTTACAGCGCTTGTGACCTTTGTATAGATTCCCGAGTAGCATAGCATCACTAGAAATATGATCCTTAATGAAATGCTATGGGGGTTTGTGGAGACTTTAGTTGTTCAAAACATGTTGAGGAACTGGGCAGCTGAACTGCAGTATGTTAATGCTTTTTGTGTCTTCTGTCATATGGACAAAGTTAATGTTAGAAAAGGGAAGTGGAATGCAGTCTTGATCTTAACACTGGAGGTAGTGGACTTCCCTCTGCATCAAGCATAGCAGTACTGAGAACATCTCCTGATTGGAATTCTGATGGACTTACTTATTAAGGGTACCTACTAATTGAGGTATGTCTTTGTTGTAAGGAGTTTCTTCATTTTAGTAAGGAGTTTCTAGTTGTTTAGCATGCTTTGCTCAGCTGACTGATAGTTATAACAATGTCACAAACTGGGCTTGGCCCTTCCTATAAAGGCTTTAGGTTATGACATTGTTCTCATGCGATTTGCATGCATTTGCCTACTGAACCAGAAGTGATCGTGAGTCATTGAGTGGAACCTTGTTTTTCTTCTGTCATATAATGAGCTCCAGTATATCTATCCACAGCTCAGATTTCCACCGTATGAACATTTGTCCTCTAGGGTTGTAAAATGGTAAAAATCACACTCTGGTTCAACTCACAGTCTAGGCCAAAAATCACAGTGCTTTCAAAAGTCAAATGTGAATGCGAATGTTAATCCCTAATCAGAGAGACTGCTACATAGTGCATACCTTTCTGAGCCCATGCAATCCCCTTTAAAGTATTAAGGGGGCCCTAGAGTTGTTAACACACATGCTTAATATCTCCTTAGTCTGTATGTGGTGGCAAACTCCTTAATTATCCCTGTTTCCACTCTGACACCTACTTAATATTCCATTGAAAATCCCCTCAAGAAATAAAGCGTTTCTGTGCGATCGTGACAAGGTTAGTTTTATATGTAGATTAATGTGTTTCTCAGATGGTGTTTTAGCACAGGAGCATATCACAGCTGGTGGGAGGTCAGGCAGGGCCAGTCACTGGTGACCACATGACGAGCAGGCAGACACAGACAGTCAGTCAGTCAGTCAGTCGAGCCCTCTGTCGGTCCGCAGGGTGGGGGTCAGCAAGCTCGTGACCCAGTCAAGGGAACAGGATGGTGGCGGTGGTGGGGTGAGGTGGGGGCCGGGGGTTTGAAAAAGGAATGATCCTCAGCCTGCTTTGTAGGTGGGTGGTGATCGTGTGGGAGTGTTGTGTTTGTAGTTAATGTCCCAGCAAATAAATTAATACTTCTCTGACTCTCCAACCACCAAGTTCCAACCACACACACACTCCCACACACACACACACTCCCACACACACACACACACTCCCACACACACACACACACACACACACACACACTCCTATCGGCGCTTCCCAGTGGTCCCATTGATGGCGACGCACTGCTCTCCACAACTGATTAAAAAGTCAATACTACTCTAGTTGTGCATGTGTCAGATCTGCTCACACTTTGCTTTACCCAGAAGCCTCCACTGTGTTCAGGCATACATAATGTCATGGCCCCGCTCAGACACCAGAAGCCCTGGAGAATGAATGGGCCCTCTATGGGCCTTCTATGGGCCTCTCCTTCCCATCTGTGGCCCTGCCACTGTGAGAGAGTGGCGAGCTTTGGCACACAGTGCTTATCATTTACATCCCATGGCCCTGATTTGGTTGTGTGGGGTGTGGGTCATAATGCTAGCCTAGACACTGCAGAACCTCCATGGCCGTCTCTGTGGTTAACACCACCAGTGGACTGCCAGACTAGAGAGGTATGTCTGTGTTGCTTGCTGTGCTGTTCAATGTGAATGGTCCCCTTAAGGAATAAGGGTATGTGCGTGTGCGTGCGTGTGTGTGCATGCCTGTTGGGTAGCCACCCCTGACCTTCAAGTTGGCATGTGAAGATTATCTCCACGTGTGCCAGTTGTTATTCTTGCTGTCATGTTTGAGTGGTCCATCACAGCTTTGATCAGTGTATCGCTGAACTCTGTCTGCTGTGTTATTTCGGGTCATGGAATAGCAACAGCAGGTTCCTGTTTTGGTTATTGCCTGTGAGCGGGCCTTTTTTTGTAGCTGTAGCTGTGTGTGTGTGTGTGTGTGTGGGGGGGGGGGGGGGGGGGTGGTAGACAGGGAAAGTTTGTGTAGGAGACATCTGAAGGGCATTTTGGCCACCACCAATGGAAGTCATCTTGGGGGGGAAGTGTGTGTCAGCTGGCCTGCCACTAAGCCAAATGTTATGACGAAATGGCACGTTTGAGAAAAAGCATGAGTTGGCAGTGTTCACATGTTTTGCTAATTGTAATTCATTGAAGTGTGTGTGTGTGTGTGTGTGTGCGTGTGTGTGTAGTTTTTTTGTGATTCCAAATATACACAGGACGGGAGAGATGTTGAATTCCACATCTCCACTGTGTCACCGAACCCTTGGTTTCATGCTTGGTTTAAGGCTGCCCAAAGTTTTGTTTGGAGAAAGAGGCTGGAATGCTAGAGATGGTCAGCTGCTGCCCATGGTGTGTTTGATCCTAATGCAGGCCTACCTGTGAACTGAAGTGAAACATTTTAACAAGACCAAATTCTCCATTAAGAGCACAGGTCCTTCCTTGTTAATATACCTTTCATGGGTCATATTTGTCTGGGAAATTAAAACAATCCAGATGACCTATGGTCAACTGCCTATGCCTGCTAAGAGGTTTTCTTCTGTCATCACTGTTGAGCCAAAAACAACAACAACTTTCATTTATATGTATACACTGTCCACTTGATGAGTCACCAGGTATTTGTCTAGAGAAGACGACGTCCACTGATGGGCATCTCTCATTCTCTTTTGCTCTCCCCCACCTTTCTCTGTCTCTCTCTCTCTCTCTCTCTCTCTCTCTCTCTCTCTCTCTCTCTGCCTAGACTGGGCTGCCTTGTGAGTGAACCCGCGTCGCTATGACAACCCACGTGACCCTGGAAGATGCGCTGTCCAACGTGGACCTGCTGGAGGAGCTGCCCCTCCCTGACCAGCAGCCATGCATCGAGCCTCCACCCTCCTCCATCATGTACCAGGTAACCTCCACCCATCCGCGCATCCACCCCTCTACAGGCGTGCCCTCGCCGTATGCTACGCTAATGCTGCTAAACAAAACAGGGAGCTAGCTTGCTACTCCCTCCCCCTTCCTCCCGTGCAATTTAAACTCTCCTAAACGCGCATCTCTTCAACCTTTTAATATACTATACTGTGCATCACACACACACATAGGCCAAATGCTTATGTTTATATCAGGTGTATGTTGGGAGACAAACGTATTCGAATGTGGTATAAATAGGGCAGGGAATGATTAGTGTGTGAAGTGTTTGGTATAATCTTAACCAGTCTGACAATTTGGAGGTGGAGGTAGGCAGATTCTGAAAATTGTAGAAGCAAATGGTCACGTTTTTAAGTTATGACTACACTGTGAAAGGGAATCCAGCTTCCCTTCTATATCTGTAAATGATCAACATTACAGCTTCCAAACGTTTTCTTCGGACCGTGTAGACTTTTCCCGTCCCAGCTGGCCCCATAACCTCTAAGTAGTTTTAATTCTAGCAGCACTCAAAGGCAGGCACACTTTAAATTGATTCATATTTTTCTCAAGTGCCAGTGACTGACAGCATCACTTAATTCTTCCATAACTACCACTAAGTCCATCTGCTATTACTAAGTACTAGCAGTTGGCCAGCAAATTCAGTACATCAGCTCAAGGATAGTGTTGCTATGAGCTGTAAGCCTGTAGGCAACCAAGATGTATTTTCCTACATTTACATTTACAACTATCACCACAGTTTACATAAAATACCTTAGTCAAGTATAAGTAAGTATATATACTCTTTTGATCCCGTGAGGGAAATTTGGTCTCTGCATTTATCCCAATCCGTGAATTAATGAAACACACTTAACACACAGTGAGGTGAAGCACGCACTAATCCCGGCGCAGTGAGCTGCCTGCTACAACAGCGGCGCTCGGGGGAAAAAGTAGCACTTTTATTGTGATGCTTGTTTATTTTGGAAACCCACATTCCAAACCTTGAATTATCAGTTAACAGCAAAGCTATTTGTTATTCTTAAGGTCCATTTGCCATTGCCATCATTGACAATAAAGTAATGGAATCAATTGTAAAACAGAATAGGCCGCAATTTGCTTAGCCTTAGGCGACCTCAGTCATCCAGGGGCTCTGCTACTACACACACTACGGCCCCCATTGATTTCTCTCATTGGCTCACAGCTCACTCCGCTCTGTAGCAGTCAATAAAGGGATCCTGCACCGGAATAGAAAACAGAGGATGAAAGACAATCAGAAACCATCAGAACATTTATGATTGGATAAAAAAGTAGTGTCTTGTAGCTTCCAACGAGCGTTCCGATGGTGATCTCTGGCATAACCACTATTCTTCAACACAGTTAATGGGTGTGCTGCTCTACAGTCCCCCTTACGGGGGGGTGGATGCCTGACTAGATGTGTGGGCAGACAGAGGTTTAGTTTAGTTTAGTTTAGTTTAGTAGAACGTTGTCAGTAGTGCCTGTAACAGCAGAATAACACAGAATAAACACACTGCAGTGAGAAAATACACCCTGCCTGAGCTTTTCATGCAGACACGCGTAACCTCACATCTACAGAAGACTACTATACACCCTGTCTGAGCTTTTCATGCAGACACGCGTAACCTCACATCTACAGAAGACTACTATGCACACACACACTTAGATCCGACACCTATACCACTGTGACACCTCATGCAGAATCTTTTTGCACACGCTGCCTCGTGTGGTGCACTCATGCACACTCCCACACACCACTCATGTGGAGTACACACGTTCACACATTGCCACACACACACACACACACACACACACACTCATGCACACGTCCACACACCACCCATGTGAAGTACACCCTGGGTAATGCTCACGTGTACACACACACACACACACACACACACACACACACACACACACACACACACACACACACACACACTCCCCCACATCGCCCCACACACACACCACTCATGAAGTACACACCGGTTAATGCTCACGTTCACACACACACACACACACACACACACACACACACACACCACTCAATGAAGTACACACCAGTTAATGCTCACGTACACACACACACACACACACCACTCAATGAAGTACACACTGGTTAATGCTCATGTTCGCACATCGCCGTGCTGTTCTTGCTGCTCTGTCTGATCCCACCGTAGCTTTTCTCATTGTATCCTTTGTTAGGGCGTTTTGTAAGGCCTATGCTGCGTTATCTAGCAGAGGTGAGAGTGAGCAGCAGTGTGGCGTCTTAAAGAAGCGATCACACATCTATTCCAACAGCGGAGTTAGGCATATCATGTCATTTGCATCACTGGATTCATCTGAGAAAAGTTTAGTAGGCATTTGTCTTTGGCAGTTACTGCATCACTGTGTTGGTCTATACTCTAAAGCAAGTTCTGTAGGCGTTTGTCTTAAACAAAATGTTCTTATCTAGAGGTTGAAATAAAGCATATCAAACAATTTGCATTGTTTTTTTGTAATTTGTTTGTCTAAAGCAAGTTTTGTTGGCATGTTCAGGCTGCCATGTTTGTGGAGTGACACTGACATCACTGAGGCTTGAGGAGTGCTAGTCGGCCAGGAGAAGTGATTCCACACTCATAAACATACTCATGTGAAGGCAACGCACACAGATTCAGCAGAGGCTCTAGAGGGTGTGTAGGGAGCCCAGTCCACTTGGGTTCATTAGCGGCTAACACAAATCAGCCTGCTAATGCAGGAAACCCTGAGACTTATGCTGGCGCAGAAGGAAGTACAGTAGCGATGAAATTGCGTTGCAGGATTGGAATTGGATAAAATAAATGTGCAGATTCCGCAGCAGTCTTCAGGGCAGCAACTCAACCGATGTCCTAAAAGTGGCCCAAACCCCTATGCCCGTGCTTCGGAAAATACAACAATTCACTTAGCCGCCGTAAGCCTCAGCGGGGTACATCCAGTACAGTGCTGACTAATCAGGTTTATGTTTGATGCCAGTGAAATGAGCCGAGATCTGAAAGTGAGTTTGAAATCTCTCAGAGGGCTGCAGGGGCAGATTTCTTCCGAGGAGATCCCTTCCCAGTCGGCTGTTATGTGGAAAGCATTTACTTCTGTCATCCTGTGCTGTCATACACTTATAACTCTCTCTCTCTCTATCTCTCTCTCTCTCTCTCTCTCTCTCACCTCCAGGCCAACTTTGACACCAACTTTGAAGACCGAAATGCGTTTGTCACCGGGATCGCCCGCTACATCGAGCAGGCTACTGTGCACTCCAGCATGGTAAGAGACCGAGGCGAGGCCCCTGCTCTGCCACACACTACATTACGCCCCAGACAGCATTGCATCATGGGAACAGCCCCCGGGGTCTTCGTAGAGCACAGTTGTTTTAAACGACCCAGTGTACCAAAGCACAGAAAGGGCCGTTTTTCTCTCTCTTGGGAATAGGCAGAGTTGTAAACACTGCTTCATTTAAAAAAAGCAACAAAAACAAATCATCATCATCATCGTCATCATCGTCGTCGTCCTCATGGGTTTCAAGCCATTGTGCGCTTCTCTGTGAAATTGTCAGGAGACACAGCGAGGTAAAGACTAGTCGGACAAACGTCCCACACAATGATGGCCTTGTTGTTGTTGAGTTGTTTTTTAAACAGCCTTTGTGTCTCTCTCAAACTTGGCTCTGAGTTTGGGTTCCTTAAGTGGTGCCTCTGTGTGTGCCTCTGTGTGTGTGTGCCTGTGTGTGTGTGTGTGTGCCTCTGTGTGTGTGTGCCTCTGTGTGTGTGTGTGTGTGTGTGTGTGTGTGTGTGTGTGTGCCTCTGTGTGTGTGTGCCTCTGTGTGTGTGTGTGTGTGTGTGTGTGTGTGTGTGTGTGTGTGTGTGCGTGCCTCTGTGTATGTATGTGTGTGTGTGTGTGTGTGTGTGTGTGTAAGGGGGAGGACGATGGCTTACAGAGTGCTGAATTGGCCATTTAGTCCTCATCCTGATCTGGTGAATCTGAGAGAGGGCTGTGTGCTCCGACTGGCAAGTACAAGCCACGTCCCGTCTCCTTTCACTCCCCTGCAGCGCTGAGAACAGTGTTCCACGCATCTATCGGTAGAACTTCTCAAGCTCCATGTGGCACTTTGCTATTTGGGCGATGTCAGGTTCTATCGGTAGAACTGCTCAAGCACCATGTGGCACTTTGCTATTTGGGCGATGTCAGGTTCTATCGGTAGAACTGCTCAAGCACCATGTGGCACTTTGCTATTTGGGCGATGTCAGGTTCTATCGGTAGAACTTCTCAAGCACCATGTGGCACTTTGCTATTTGGGCGATGTCAGGTTCTATCGGTAGAACTTCTCAAGCTCCATGTGGCACTTTGCTATTTGGGCGATGTCAGGTTCTTTCAGTAAAACTTCTCAAGCTCCAGAGCCACTTTGCTATTTGGGCGATGTCGGGTTCTAGTCACGCTGGTTTGGCTGACATTAAACTGTATTGATACGCATGAACAAGGGCAATTTTCATTAACCAGACAGCCAGCTTTCATGTCACTCACTAATAAAACTAGAGCCCAGGCCATGGGTGGTCAGATGAGTGGCTGGGGTCAGGGGTCACATCCTAACCATGGTGTGAGCACCGTAGTTTTCTGTTCATATTGAATACTTGAATGGTTTGATTTGCGAGGAAGAGTGTGGAAGGAAGAGCTCTGTGATTCCTTGTTGCCATGTGCATGTGTGTTTCCTGCTATTCTTTCTCACTTCCCCCTCTCTCTCTATCTGTCTCTTTTGTACACACACACACACACACACACACACACACACACACACACACACACACACACACACACACACACACACACACACACACACACACACACACACACACGCGTACACACACACACTCACTCACTCTGTCTTGGTTTCTCTTCCTCAGAATGAGATGCTGGAGGAGGGGCACGAGTATGCGGTCATGCTCTACACCTGGAGGAGCTGCTCCCGAGCCATTCCTCAGGTACGCACACACACACACACACACACACACACACAAACACACAAACACACACAAACACACACACACCAATACCAATGGATTTATACATGACAGTTCATGTACTACTATCCTAGACCAATTATTACAATACCTGTACTTATTCAAACTCCCCCCCCCCCCACAGTGGCCTTAGTGGCTGTTTCCCATGTTCCGTACGACATAGACAACAGTTCAGCATCACGGCACATCTGGACACTGTGTTAGACTGCCCATTAGACAAGAGTGCTGCTCTTAAAAAAAGGCACTAGGCCTCTGTAGTACAAGCTGTGGCTCATTCTGTTGTCCAAAAATACCCGTTAACCATTCTACGCTTTAGTTCCTCTTTTTGTAATGACAATACGTCTGATGTTTTGTTTATTCGTTCAGTTTTGCATTTTATGTGGTCAGTGCGTGTTAACCATGTTTTAGAAATGAGAAGAAATGAGAAGAAGTCATAAAAGGAAGCGGCCAATTATAAACACATTGACTGTGCTGTTGGGACATGAGTTAGACTCCCGCTTTGGATTTCCCTGTTGCAGTAACAGTTCTCTATGTGTGACGCTGCCCCCTTGTGCCCGTATAGGTGAAGTGCAATGAGCAGCCCAATCGGGTGGAGATCTACGAGAAGACTGTGGAGGTGCTGGAACCTGAGGTCACCAAGCTCATGAAGTTCATGTACTTCCAGGTTGGCAAGAAACATTTATGATCAAATTTGTGACTATTTTATGACAGATTTATGACTATTTTCTTGTGTATGCACTCAGCAGGTATTGATTTGTTTCCGTACGCTGATTTAATGGCTCCTCACCTCTGACCACAGACTTTTTACTTCTGAGAAATCTGAGCACATTTAACCACAGAGAGAACCTGACTTATTCAACCACTGTTGTATTGTTTTCAGCTGAAGTGTCATATTGCTTTTTCTATGACCGTAATATTACTCTACTGTTTGGATTTTTTGGTCTACAAGCAAACTGTAATATCTCAAACTAGACCGGGGATGTTCTTACCTCTGTTGGAGTGTTTGTCAGTCATAGTCTATCTGTATGCTTATAAGTCATCTTTTAATGTAAAAAGGTCATGAATTAAATGTGTGTGTGTGTGTGTGTGTGTGCACGTGTGTGTGTTCTGGTGTCTCCAGCGGAAAGCCATTGAGCGTTTCTGTAGTGAGGTGAAGCGGCTGTGCCATGCCGAGCGCAGGAAGGACTTTGTGTCGGAGGCCTACCTGCTCACACTGGGAAAGTTCATCAACATGTTCGCCGTGCTGGACGAGCTGAAGAACATGAAGTGCAGCGTTAAGAACGACCACTCCGCCTACAAACGGTACGGCCACTTGGACAAATACCCCAAGAAAGCATATTGTGCGCAGATGTTGTCCTTTGTGTTGTATAGGCTTTCAGTGACTTGATATAATAACTATCTATCTAGGTCATTAAATACTTGAACAGATGGTTTTCCTAGTACATCTGAATTCTGCTATGATCACTGAATGTTTGATACTTGACTTCAGAAATGGAAGCTCTAACGTCGACAGTGGCACAGAAATATTTTGACATATTCGTGTCCCTGATCACCAAAGCAAGGAGGCATTTGGTGCAGTCGTTCACACCTCATAGCCCTGCTGTCAATCTGACATGTTCTCAGCTGTTGCCATAGTAATGTAGATGCACGTCCGTGTTTCGTTTTTTTTTTTTTTGTTGTTGCTGACAGAGCCGCTCAGTTCCTCAGAAAAATGGCCGACCCACAGTCTATCCAGGAGTCGCAGAATCTTTCCATGTTCCTGGCCAATCATAACAGGATCACACAGGTGGGGAGGCATAGTCACATTGGGTGTGTGTATGTTTGTGTGTGTGTGTGTGTGTGTGTGTGTGTGTGTGTGTGTGCACCTGTGTAAAATGTCCTTTGAGTGAAAAGATGTTTGTTAGATGGATGAATGTAATTTTAAAAGCAGTCCATGCAAATTTCATATACCACTTAACATTCATAGGGGTTTCTTTGAAAATGAGAGGGGTTCAAAATAACGATGCAGTCCAGTCTGACAAATTAACCGTATCTCATTAGTAACACATCAAAAACAAATCCTATATTGAGAACTAAAGATATCTGCGTTCTGCACTGTTTCACCAGTCGTCGTGAGTCTCCTCCTTGTGAACTCTCCTTTAAAAATAATATGTGATTTAGGACATGTCTGCAAAAAGAACATAGGCTACAGTGATGGGATGTAACGTTAATTTAAGGAAACTTTTCGAGAAGACGCGTGTGCTTGGTTGTAAAATATTTTATATTCATACCTGTTTCAATAGTTGCGAAATCAGGGTGCTGCTGGACTCCACTCAGTTCCAAAATCCAGTTAATTTGTCCTCCTATTCTTTGGAAATTTTGAATGCATTTGCCTGATGCACGGATTGCGATACAACTCCACTACATCACCGTAGTGGTGCAGGGCCCACAAGGGCAGTTACAACCATCACAGAGGTCAATGCTTGTTAGGAAATAATGTTTTTCATGAAAACATTTTTGTCGAGAGACGGAGGCGGCACGACATTTGATCAAGGCGGCCACCTCACAATGCTCCATGCAGGAGAAGCCCTGCCCGGTGTGTGTCCTTTGCCAACCCTGTGTGTGGTGTGTCCCTCTCAGTGTCTGCATCAGCAGCTGGAGGTGATCCCCGGCTACGAGGAGCTCCTGGCCGACATCGTCAACATCTGTGTGGACTACTACGAGAACAAGATGTACCTAACGCCCAGCGAGAAACACATGCTGCTAAAGGTAGCAGGCTCTGCAATCCCCCCTCCCTTTCTACTCTCTTTCTATCTATCTATCTATCTATCTATCTATCTCTCTCTCTATCTATCTATCTCTCTATCTTTCCCTCCCCGATCACTACTGCAGTGGCTTAGCATTTGTTCATTTTCAGGTCATGGGGTTTGGCCTTTACCTGATGGACGGAAATGTCAGCAACATCTACAAACTAGATGCCAAGAAGAGGATAAACCTTGGCAAAATCGACAAGTTCTTTAAGGTAAACTGTAAATCGCTTGTACTGTAGCTGCAGTCAGAACTCCACAAGCTCTCCTCTTACTGATAACATGATCACGTTGGGGGGTTGTAGTCCTTTGTTGATTGCTTTTGACTTTCCTCTAGCTACAGGTGGTCCCCCTGTTCGGCGACATGCAGATCGAACTGTCACGATACATTGAAACCAGTGCCCACTACGAGGAGAACAAGTCCAAGTGAGTGCTCCGCAACAAACAAACAAACAAACAAACAAATAAATACACAGATGACAAGCGAACAAAATAATAAACAGCACACACTTTATTCTGCAGAGTCAATGATTCTTTGTAAGATCGTTCGTAGCTTACGTTTGGCCTGGTGAAATGTTTATTTCAAGTCTATATCCAAACCTGTTGTGGAAAAGCATCTGCAGGGCAGGGGATCCCATTCATCATTACATCCCTTACTTGCTGACTAGACTCATTTCCTACCATCTACAAAGGTTGCTCCCTCCAGTCAGTTGGATTATTGACTCGAGTTTTCCCTCTTGAATTTCTAAGTGCACTTTCAAGTGTCGTGTCCTCTTTGAGAAATACTACCTAGATAGAACACTAAAGTGACTTATTTGAATTCTCTTAGCGCAGTGGTTCTCAACCTTTTTTGAGTCGCAACCCCCCACAATAATCAGGTTGGTGTTTGCGACCCCTCACCTCCACCTGCATGCTCCCAGCACTTTCTTCCCCACAGACAGAATAATAAAATATGAAAAGTGATCGTTTTTATGTAGAATTAAAATATGTCATTTTGTTCACACCATCTGGCGTCTTGCAGAAATGATCTTGCGACCCACGTGTTCTAAACCCCAAAAGTTGAGTGTATAATCGCCTCCTGACCATCCTGGGCCTCTCTCTGTCCCCTCTGTCCCCTCTCTCCCAGGTGGACGTGCACCCAGAGTGGCATCAGCCCCCAGTACAACCTGTGTGAGCAAATGGGTCAGATCCGTGACGACCACATTCGCTTCATCTCGGAGCTGGCGCGCTACAGCAACAGCGAGGTGGTGACGGGCTCGGGCCTGGACAGCCAGAAGTCGGACGAGGAGTACCGCGAGCTCTTCGACCTGGCGCTCCGCGGCCTGCAGCTGCTCTCCAAGTGGAGCACGCACGTCATGGAAGTGGTGAGGGAGACGGGAGAGAGGGAGACGGAGAGAGATGGAGAGAGAGAGAGAGAGAGAGAGAGAGAGAGAGAGAGAGAGAGAGAGAGAGAGAGAGAGAGAGGGAGAGAGGGAGAGAGGGAGAGAGGGAGAGAGGGAGAGAGAGAGAGAGAGAGAGAGAGAGAGAGAGAGGGAGAGAGGGAGAGAGAGGGATGCACACACAGACAGAGAAGCACACACAGACAGAGAAAGAGGGATGGGTAGTGAGGAAAAGAGGGTGGGTGAAAGAGATGGTTAAAGGAGGAAGAGAAATAGAGGGAAAGAGAAGATATGAAGGAGGTATGGAGGAGAGGAGGACAGGAGAAAGTGATGGGTGAGGAGAAAGTGAGTGGTGGAGTGTAAGGGAGGGCTAGAGTAAAGCTGGTGATCCACAGGGCAATTATTTTAGCCAAGTTGCCTGGGAATATTAATGACTTGTACTTCCCACTAATGCAGTTTTCATCTAGAGAACTGAAATGAGCAGTAAGCAGCATGCTACAATCCAGTCCTCATCACCTTTAGAGTGACTGTGATGGTGGCTGCTTACGTGTATAGTTGAAGGCACATGTAGCAGTGTTTTATGAATTGGGATATTTTATTGTACATTCCCAGTTGTTACAACATTGACAAACCTGCCATTTCCACTGGCCACCCAGGATATTTATTTGTGATCCGGGTCTGAAACGCCAAGAAAATTTAAGCTTTGCTAGCACAATGTCTCCAAATATTGCCAAATTGCATCCATTATCAACTTTTGGCTTATGAGTTAGCTTGCTTTTATCTTTGCTAACATTACTGTTGGCAAGTCACTTAGCTTTCAGTTAGCTAATTAGCTAGTTAAAGAAAAAAGCCTGTTACTGCTGCTTTTGAGCAACTAAGATAGACATGAGGGAGTATGTTTGACTGACACTACGTGTGTATACAGTATTGGTTGGGAGGCAGAGAAAAGGCATTGCTTAAAGGGTTTGGAGTTCTATGAACATGATAGATTACCTTCATTTGACACCATCACTTAGGTATACAATTTAAATGTGATGCCAGAAACTGCTCTTTAGTGTAGTGTTTGTGTGTGTGTGTGTGTGTGTGTGTGTGTGTGTGTGTGTGTGTGTGTGTGTGTGTGTGTGTGTGTCAGTATAGGTTAAAGCAGCATTTTTGTCCATGATTAAGCATTAAGCCCTGGCCAGCCCCTGAAGGCCCTGCTCTCTCTGCTGCAAGTGTTTGACCTGCTTTATCTCGGCTGCCTCCCGTCAAGAGCTGGCCCTCCCTCGGCAGCTCACTTGTCCATCCCTGGTGCTTTCTAGGGCAGTGTGCTGGAGACTGGTGTAGTCTTGCCCAGTGTGCCTGATGGAGACTGGTGTAGTCTTGCCCAGTGTGCTGGAGACTGGTGTAGTCTTGCCCAGTGTGCTGGAGACTGATGGAGACTGGTGTAGTCTTGCCCAGTGTGCTGGAGACTGGTGTAGTCTTGCCCAGTGTGGGGTCTGCATGTTTAGGCTTTTTACTCCAGCTCACTGCTCCTCTCTCTCTCTCTCCTCCCTCCCCCTCTCTTTCTCCTTCCCTCCCTCCATCCCTCTGTCTCTCTCACTCCATCCCACTGCAGTATTCGTGGAAGCTGGTGCACCCGACCGACAAGTTCTGCAACAAGGACTGTCCTGGCACGGCGGAGGAGTACGAGCGCGCCACGCGCTACAACTACACCAGCGAGGAGAAGTTCGCCATGGTGGAGGTCATCGCCATGATCAAGGGCCTGCAGGTGCTCATGGGCCGCATGGAGAGCGTCTTCAACCAGGCCATACGCAACACCATCTACGCCGCCCTGCAGGACTTCGCCCAGATGACCCTGCGCGAGCCGCTCCGCCAGGCCGTGCGCAAGAAGAAGAACGTGCTCATTAGGTCAGAGGTCAAAGGCCAACGCATAGCGCAGCACAGCACACATGTATTGATTGATTGTTGCATATATTGATTTTGTACATTTTATTTTGTTGTTGTCTGGTCTGGTTGATAAATAAGTAAATAAGTCTCATTTGGAGACTGTCTTCAAACTGCCTGCCTCACACTCATGTTAGCAGTCACAATGTAGGAGTAATCAGACACAGTGCAGTCTTAGAGGAATGCTCCATTGGGAAAAGATGGCTATCTGTGCTCCATGTAGCATGACCAAGATTAGGACATCATAAGATTAGGGTGGAATGCTCAACGCATCTCTGTGTTTATTTCTGTACAGTGTTCTTCAGGCTATCCGGAAAACGATCTGTGACTGGGAGGGTGCGAGGGAGCCTCCTAATGACCCCTGCCTTCGGGGCGAGAAGGACCCCAAAGGAGGCTTTGACATCAAAGTGCCCCGCAGGGCTGTGGGACCTTCCAGCACACAGGTCAGTGGGATCACACGTTATTCTTAGACTTAGACATGAGACTTGATGACGAGAGTGTACACACATGTTTAATTGTAGCCTTGAATCCCATCAGTAGTAAATTTAAACAACGCCCACCCCCACCCCCCAGGCTAGTAGACACCGCCCCATCTTACCCATTTCTAGGGCTGTGTATTGGCAAGAATCTGGTGGTACGATACATATCACAATACATGGGTTACGATTCAATATTTTACAATATATTTCAATATTGTGCAAAAGGCGATATATTGCAAAGTCTAATTTTGGAAAAACGTATATTATAAAGAAGATACCATCATATGCATAAAACGTAAGTAAAAATAGTTTGCTGTAGACAAAAAAATCTGCTGCTCTACACTGTACAATACAGTTCTGCCTATGTAAGTAACAAAATAAAGTGCCTGCATGTAAATTATTAATAAAAGAAACATCAATATTATGTTTTTTGACAATCAAAACAAACAGTATTGTCGAATCGAATATCGCAATATTTTATTTTATCAATATTTTCTTACACCTCTACGCATTTCCATTGACTTCTTATCTGTCGCTCCTCCAAGCCCCAGGCTAGATATGATGCAAGATTATCAACACCTGAGCAAGGCAGATGCATGCAAGACTCTTTGATGTGGCTTTGTTGACTTGTGTGTTGAATGTGAATTGGTTTGTAGCTGTACATGGTCCGTACCATGCTGGAGTCCCTGATTGCTGACAAGAGCGGCTCCAAGAAGACCTTGCGGAGCAGTCTGGACGGGCCCATCGTGCAGGCCATTGAGGACTTCCACAAGCACTCCTTCTTCTACACACACCTGCTCAACTTCAGCGGTGAGATATGCACTGGACAAGCTTTCTTTCTTTCTTTCTTACTTTCTTTCTTTCTTTCTTTCTTTCTTTCTTTCATTCTTTCATACAATCTCTCTCTCTCTCTCTCTCTCTCTCTCTCTCTCTCTCTCTCTCTCTCTCTCTCTCTCTCTCTCTCTCTCTCTGTGTCTTGTGCCCTCCTCCATGGCAGCTCTGCCTGGCGATTAGTCCAGGAGTGATGACTCATTGAGTGGCAGTGTTAGATCATCTCAAAAAGCAGGCTGGCCTTTGGCCTTGGTATAAGATTTTGATCCTGCTGTGCGTAATGCTGATAGATAATGATTATGAGATGAGGATGAGGAGAATTATTATGATGATGCTAATGATCGTAATGATGATGCTAATGATCGTAATGATGATGACAAAATTTGTCCTTGGTGACGATGATGATGCCAAAATGTGACCTTGGTGTCTGCTTAGACCAATTCAATTAGACCATTTTTAACTCATCAAACTCTTATAAAAAGCCTTTTTTGCCAGAAATGTACTGAAATGGTTATCTGGCAAAAAAGATTATACAGGACTACAATGGGTTCTCAATTAAAATGTCCAGAAAGTTTAAGAGAGTATCTAAAGAAAACAACTAAACAATTATTTGTTAAAACACAGCACTTTCTATTCCAAACCCTGAAGCAAAGTGTGTGTCCTGCAGCTGTGTGATCAGGAACCTTAGTGTGTTCTTTGTACTCTGCATCCCATTTCTACTGATACCTACCTACCTATAGCCTGGAAAATCCAGACACTGATAATCTAGAAAGATTAAGGGTCTGGCAGAGAACAATGTAATGGCCCAACTCGAGGGGCGGCAACAAGCATGCATTTAAAAATCTCACTGCACGCAATTGGATATCACTAGACCATGTTTTACTCTGAATGATTTCGGACTTCGACACAATCGGATAAGACTACGACCAATGTGTACTGTCCTCCAACGTTGCAGCGCTGTCTTCATCAGTTTAGCCGGTTTCCCGGAATGTTGTGGTAAAAGTAATGTGCATCATTGCTCTTTGCCAGAGTGTCTAACCTACCTACATTTTCACAGTGCAATTTTAAACTTTTAAACTCTCTCTCTCTCTCTCTCTCTCTCTCTCTCTCTCTCTCTCTCTCTCTCTCTCTCTCGCACGCTACTCTATCTATCTATCTATCTATCTATCTATCTATCTATCTATCTATCTCTTTGTCTCTCTCTCTCTCTCTCTCTCTCTCCACACAGAGGCCCTTCAGCAGTGCTGTGACCTCTCTCAGTTGTGGTTCCGGGAGTTCTTCCTGGAGCTGACCATGGGCCGCCGCATCCAGTTCCCCATTGAGATGTCCATGCCCTGGATCCTCACTGACCACATCCTGGAGACCAAGGAGCCTTCCATGATGGAGTAAGGAGGAAGAACCAACAACTTTTCATTTCTTGTTTACAAGTGATTCCGGATATACTTTTGAACAGTTTTGACTGTTATCCATAAATGGGTAGCAGAGGGCGCTGCAGTAACTGTAAAGATCATTATGGCCCATGGATCCCACCACACTAGCTGTAACACGGAGCTTCATTATGGCCCATGGCTTCCACCACACTAGCTATAACAGGGAGCTTCATTATGGCCCATGGCTTCCACCACACTAGCTATAACAGGGAGCTTCATTATTTGAGAAGATGTTTGGAATGATTTGATTGAAGAAAGTGATTTCCTGTTGGTTGGTTGTGGGTGAGGTAGATACTGACTGGTCATTTTCTTCCCCAGGTATGTTCTCTATCCTCTGGACCTGTATAACGACAGTGGCTACTACGCCCTCACCAAGTTCAAGAAGCAGTTTCTGTACGACGAGATTGAGGCTGAGGTAAAATGCGGAGGACCTCAACCACGGTTCCTCTTACTCCTCTTGACACTTACTGGCGTTGATATATTTAGATATTTATATATACACGTATATATGTCCTACACTGAAGCATACCCAATTTTTATGTTTGTAGGTGAATCTGTGCTTCGACCAGTTTGTTTACAAGTTGGCAGATCAGATATTTGCTTATTACAAGGCAATGGCTGGGAGGTAATATATGTTGATTATTCCATATTTTAACTAGATGGATCATTCATCATTTGTGATGAATGTGATTGTAATATGATGCTGATGCTGTTGTGCTTCACAGTGTTCTACTGGACAAGCGCTTCAGGGCGGAGTGCAAGAACTATGGAGTGATTATTCCCTACCCTCCCTCCAACCGCTATGAGACACTGCTGAAGCAAAGACACGTACAGGTACGAGCACTCACTCACTCACACTTACTCACTCACTCACTCACTCACTCACTCACTCACTAAGGAATTGAAGAATTGCATACAGTCCGTGTGTTTCGGTGTATCAGAGTTTGTATCGCTGGTCAGTGGTCAGGTTCCTCGTGGGCAAACTCTCACTGCAAGTGTTGTCCCCTCAGCTGCTGGGTCGCTCCATCGACCTGAACAGGCTGATCACGCAGCGTATTTCAGCGGCCATGTACAAGTCTCTGGACCACGCCATTAGCCGCTTCGAGAGCGAGGACCTCACTTCCGTTGTGGTAAGCAAACAGCTGATGATGACAGCTGAACAATCACGTTTGAAAAGACCAAATTAAAGTTCAAAATGTTACAATTAAAGTTCAAATAGAATTCTAGTTAGAAATGTCAGGAATGTCAGAAAAGCTTTCGGTCACATGTTGACTCTCCTGTGTCTTTTCTCTTTCTTTTCTGTGTCTCTTTCGTTTCTTTTCTTTTTCTCTTTTTTCCTGTCTCTCTCCTTCTCCTTCATTAGGAGCTGGACTGGTTGCTGGAGGTGAACCGTCTGACCCACCGGCTGCTGTGCAAGCATATGACACTGGACAGCTTTGACGCCATGTTCCGCGAGGCCAACCACAACGTGTCAGCCCCGTACGGTCGCATCACGCTGCACGTCTTCTGGGAGCTGAACTTCGACTTCCTCCCCAACTACTGCTACAACGGCTCCACTAACCGGTGTGTGTTGGTGTGTGTGTGTGTTGGTGTGTGTGTGTGTGTGTGTGTGCGTGTGTGGGTCTTTGTCTGCTGCATCTGAATGTGTGTGTGAGCGTGTGTTTGTATATTATGTATGTTTGTGTGCCTTATACTGGTAGCAATTCTATGCATATGTTTGTGTCCGCATGTGTGGGTACATACATACTTGACATGATTTGTTACTCTGCTCACTTGATTAGTTATCTTTTGTCCACTTTTTAATGTTTCTGTGTTTCTGTGTGTGCGTTTGTTACTGTTTATTTCTGTGTGTGTGTTTGTTACTGTTTATTTCTATGTGTGTGCGTTTGTTACTGTTTATTTCTGTGTGTGTGCGTTTGTTACTGTATACCACTGCAGTGTCTGTCTGATATCCAGTGATGCGTAGGATCCCTTGTGACTGACGAAGCCTCTTGTGGTTGCAGGTTTGTGCGGACAGCCATTCCCTTTACACAGGAGCCTCAGAGGGACAAACCGGCCAACGTCCAACCTTACTACTTGTACGGCTCCAAGGTGCGTGTACACTGCTGCTGGACATGCCTCACTCACACACAGAAGACAGATAAGTCACGTAGAGAGGAATTGTTCCTCCGCGCTTCTGTGTAAAACAATCTGGTACATGAACAGGAGAGGACTAATTATATGGAGAGAGACGTAGTTCACCGGGCCAGTGCACATGATTCAACGCAGTGCAATACACGTTTCAGGTTTTCAAGTTTCAAGTTTATTCATCACATGCTCAATTATACAGGTATAACCAGTGTGGAACACCTATATAGATGGCTGTAGACAATATGAGTCTTGGATAAGACATTGATAATATGAAAAAGGGTACACAAAGAAAGGTGCCATTAAAAAACAAAAAACGAAAAAAATGCTGAAAGTCTGGTTTTGTATGATGCTGTGCTGTCAGTTCTATGGGCTCTCTGCACTAGCTTACTTGAAGTCGGCAAACCAGTTTCCTGTTTGTTGATATCGCTGTCAACAAGCACCTGAACAGGAGTGCTTCGGTTTTACCAAAACACGTGCTCACCAAAAATCCTTCCCTCCTTATTTTGTGCAGCCACTGCACGTAGGCTGGCGTTTTTAGGAAAAAGGTGGAAGCTAAAATCGCCTTTATAATGACTTGCAGCCAAGCAGAATGCCACACGGCAATGCTCCTTAGACTCGTATACGTTGTATTTCTTATGTTTTGGTACAACTAAAGCACTCCTCTTCAGGTGCTTGTAGACAGCCATGTCCACAAACAGGAAACTGGTTAGTTGACTTCAAGTAAGCCAGTGCACAGAGCCCATTGCGGTGATGTAGTACAGGCAGACTGTGAAGTGATGGTGCAGTGCTAACGTCTCTCGTCCGTTCCTCCCCAGCCTCTGAACATCGCCTACTCCCACATCTACAGCTCCTACAGGAACTTTGTGGGGCCGCCGCACTTCAAGACAATCTGCCGTCTCCTTGGTTACCAGGGCATTGCCGTGGTGATGGAGGAGCTGCTCAAGATCGTCAAAAGCTTGGTAGCCATCATTTTGACTCTTTATTCTGTTCTTCCTTTTTGTCATGAGTTGAAAATGCTCCTGTGAAGCAGATGGAGATGAGCGACTACAGTG
The DNA here is from genome assembly GCF_018492685.1 of Alosa sapidissima. Classification (NCBI taxonomy): domain Eukaryota; kingdom Metazoa; phylum Chordata; class Actinopteri; order Clupeiformes; family Clupeidae; genus Alosa; species Alosa sapidissima. The sequence continues at coordinate 23,907,898 of NC_055976.1, read as the reverse complement.
ATATTGATTATTGATCAGAAGCTTTGTTGCTGATGTATCGCTACATACATTGTACTGAATACAGTAATGTTAACTCACTTTCATTTTTCTCATTCTTCTCTCTTCTTTGTGCATGCATGCATACACACACACACACACACACACACACACACACACACACACACACATAACTCTCTCTCACACAAACACACACACACACACACACACACACACACAAACACACATAACTCTCTCTCACACAAACACACACACATACACACACACATACACACACACACACACACACACACACACACACACACACACACACACACACACACACACATACACACAAACACACACACAATCTCTCTCTCCCCCCTCCCCCCACAGCTGCAGGGCACTATCCTCCAGTACGTCAAGACCCTGATCGAGGTGATGCCCAAGATCTGCCGCTTGCCACGGCACGAGTATGGCTCCCCAGGTGAGCCACAGGACACAGCGGCTGGCTGTCAGCTCCGATTAGCCACCAGCCAGATTAGCCCTCACCTCCCTGAGGGGCTCAGTCAATGGCTGGCTGAGCTGCTTGTTGGTACAGCACGTACCGGATCAATAATATTTGTGCCGTTAAGTCACTTCTGTGTGAACTCAACCACCCACACCCTTCACCACCTTCACTATCACTACCACAACAACCTTCATCTCCCCCCCCCCCCCCCCCCCAAACACACACACACACACACACACACACACACACACACCGAGCCCTGTCCATCACACACACTTTGAATGTGGGTCAGGGATTCAGCTATGCTACGCTAATCCCATTCCACGGTAATGAAAGTGTAATTTGGCCTGAGGGGATTACGATGACTTTATATTTACTATCTCCTTGTTAATAGAGCAGTGGCCAGTCCAGCAGGGTGCTTCCGCAGCAGCAGTGATGGCTGTTTGAAGGGATCAAAACGCTTTAATCACTCCCCATATTATTATTTGTAAGACACAGAATGTTGTCTGATGGCTGTACCTCTGCTGCTGCTTCTGATGACAATCTGTGGTCTGTCTGTTGGTGTTGTGCCTGCCAGGCATCTTGGAGTTCTTTCACCACCAGCTGAAGGACATCATTGAGTACGCTGAACTGAAGACGGACGTCTTCCAGAGTCTGAGGGAGGTGGGCAATGCCATTCTCTTCTGCCTCCTCATCGAACAGGCTCTGGTGAGACAACCCAATGTCCACTCTACACACACACACTCATTACATAACATCTGGTTACGGTTGCAATACATAGGGACAATATTGACACCCCCCCTCCACCCCCTAAATCATACAGAAGTATGCACACACACACTCATATATGTATACACATGCACACACACACATAAACACATACACAAGGTCATTTTCTATTTATTTGTTTTTATATTTCCTGTCCAGGATAATCTGTATGGGGGTGTTGCTGTATAACTCATATTCCTTTCCAGTGTTGACTTGGTGCAATTTAGAGCAGCACTTTTAATCACTTCTCCCCCCCCCCCATTCAGAATCATAAGGGCTCTATGGTCGGCGATGTCCTGTCCCCTAAGGGTCTCAAGCGCCTTATCGTCACGCATAAAGACATCATTAAGATGTTGTTTGTCTCAGCAGAAACCGTTAACGCAGCAGGCCCCAAAGACATACGATCAGTGCCTTAAGCAGAGATCGTGCCATTTCTGAATGGCTAGTGTGTACTTTAGAGCAACGCTTGTCATCACATGTTCCCTTAAAAGCAAAAAGACAGTAGTGTGTGCATGCGTTGCACTCACACGTCCAGCCAACACAGTAGTGTCGTTGTTGTTGTTGTTGTTGTTGTTGTTGTTGTAGTTGTTGTTTTATAAACACAGAGCCAGTCTGGCATTGGACTAAATTAGTGTGGTACTGTCTGCCACATCCAGAGAGGGCACTCTCATCTCTGGCGCTGGATCAAACACTCACTGCATGACTGTCTTTCAGATGCAGGTCAATTTGTATTGACTAAGCACATTCTAGCTCATATCAGCCATCCAAAATTGAGTGTGTGTGTGTGTGTGTGTGTGTGCGTGCGTGCGCGAGTGTCTGTAATACTGTATTGGGACTGTGAGTGTGTGGATGTCATCTACAATGCTGTTTGTGTATCAGAAATGCTGTGTGTGTGTGCGTGTGCGCACGTGCGTGCGTGCGTGTGTGTGTTGGGGAGGGGGATGTGGGTTGGCGCTGCTGCTGCTACTGCTGTTTTCTGAAATGCAACTTTATTTCTCATTACACGCTGGCAACAAACAACAGGTGGTAAGGATCGAGGTCTTCTCCACGTACCGCACCCACCCACCCACCCACAAACAAAAGCACCGAATCACAAACAAAATCGATCGCACATTGATTGTCGTTGCTCTCTTCTTTACTCACAGCTGTTACTACTCACGGGTGCACTGCTCTGCCATAGACATAAGAAAGTTATATTTTCATTAAAACATCCCTCTGGAATGTTCTAGGCAAAATATAAGTGGTTCCTCCATTTAAAAAATTGACAACAGAACATTTTATACATTGGAGTACATTTACATACCGATTCAACCTCAGCAAATACATGATCAGAAATAGTGTACTTTGATGTCATTATTATTGGAGTAAAATTGTAATAATACCCCCCTTGAGTGTTTTTGTAAGACCCGCCCTTATCTCTATGGCAGTGAGGAGCAACTCTCTTCTCTTCTTGGCTGCTTGTCATGTTCTGTGCTGAAGCATATGTGCGGTCATGATGTATTCATGGCCTCCTCCAGCCTAAGTCTCAAGGTTGCCGAACGCTCATTCCAGCATTCAGTTAAGCTTCCTCTCTGTACTGTACTTGTCTATTCTCTGTTAATTTCTTCTGATCACATACTGGCTGGCCACTGCATTGCATGCTGAACTTCTGGACTGTTGTGGACCGTCAGCCAGTGTCTGGTTGTCTCTGGGTTCTCTCTGTTTTCTGTTTCTCTTGTTTTTCTACTTCCTACTGTTTTTTTTTTTTGTTTTTTTTTTGCTGAGGTGTGCGTTTGCCTGGTTTTGTGTGCAGTGTAGTTGAGAACAGAGAATGAAGAGTTTAAATTTAAACCTGTCTGCTTGTTCATTGAGCACAGTGCTCTTGTGGCCATTGTGTTGAACTTGATCGATGGAGACCAGTGGTTGGATGTGACCCAACATCCCCCCCCCCCTGCATCTTCATGACATTCCCATGGAATCTTCTGGAATGCCCGCATTCATGTCTGTCACACATACAGTGCACCTCAATGTACCTCATTCTTTGTGTAGCTCAACAAGGAGAGGATCAACACCAAGGTCGCTTTGTCAGGAATTGTCTTTAATTCTGATGAAAAGCATATTCGATACATATCACTGTAACTTATATTGTAGGTGAGATGTAAAGGGTTAAATCATGATCATCCCCTCTGTTTGCTTACAAAAGTCCTGATGACATTTTATCTTCCAGTAATCTTGTTTGAAAGGACAGGACGTAGCGCTTGTCTTACACCACAAAAAAACAAAAAAACGTCTTTCGGTAGTTTTGGTTGTCACCAAATAGAATTGCTTCTAGGTCTACTATTACTATGTTATTCTAAGGGTGGCAGAAGTTAGATGCACTGCGAGCACGTCAGTAGAGACCCAGTGTCTTTCTGTTGCATCTTTAGACCTGCATGGTTGGTTTGGTGTAGAAGCATTTGTATTTGTTGTCACAAAAGCTACATCTTCCACCCCTTGCTGTTGGTTTTTGTGTTAGTGTATTTATTGTGCAAAATTATAGTGTAAAGCATCAATTAAAAATTAGTCTCCAGGTTTGGGATGTAACATTAAAAATATGAGCTATTATGAACACCACATAGTTTTGACCCTTGTCCATTGACCATTGACCTCTGCCCTCCGTTATGTCTGTCAACACTGGAGACCCAACAGGGAATGGCTGAAACGTAGTTGGAGACACGTTTAAATACACCGCACACTTTTCAATCAAATTATTATTATTATTATTATTATTATTTTCAATTTAAATGATTAAACATTTTATATTGACTAGCCGAGAGATGTAATCTGGCCTGTAATCCGATTTGCTTTTAAAAGCCAGAAAGTGCGTCAGACTGAGATAGTTCTGTCTGTCTGTGTCCCGAAAAAAAAAAACAACGTGCGTGTGTATTGGTGACTCACAGTATGACCTCTGTCTGTGTGTGTGTGTTACTGTGCTTGGGAAAGGACAGACAGGAGTAAGTCAGTGATGTATTTGTGAGAGAGAGAGAGAGAGAGGAAGTGTGAGTGAGTTCAAGAGAGAGAGAAACAGATTATGGGTAATCATGGTGACGCCTTTAGGCTCAGGGCTCCCTCTGTCTGATTGGGGTAAGTCGGAGTCGCTGGACATCCCCTCCGCCTTGTTAGCAGTCTGCTCTCTTAGCGTTAGCATGATCATGACAGTGCCGCGTCTCCTCTCCTGTCCCGCCTTGTCTATTTTTCAATTTCTCTTATCTATCTTCCATTTTTTCTCTTAAGGGGTCCTGGTTTGAATTCCCCATCAGTAGAAGTGTGTGTGTGTGTGTGTGTTTGTGTGAGAGAGAATTGTTGACATTGTGAATACAATGGGCTCTATTTGACAGCAATGGCTTGATGTAATTGCTCAAGAACATTGGCACATGTACTGTCCAGTTGGACCGTGTCTTTGTACATGATTAGTGGAATTGGAAACAAATCTTGACATGAATTAATTGCACAGCCTTGTAAACAAAGCTAAAAAGGTCTATACACCATTTTAGTGCCCCTGATTTCATTTGAATTCAATACTGAAAAACAATGCCACAACTGGCATACTAGAATACAACCTTTGCCAGAATAGAGTCCATTGTTGAAGGTCCTGGGATCTTTAGTGACTCACTAAAGTGTTGATTCTCACTATCTGCTTCTATTATTTTTGTTTGTTTTGCTTTTTTGTTGTTTTGTTCATCACAGTCACAGGAAGAAGTTTGTGACCTCCTTCACGCCGCGCCATTTCAGAACATTCTCCCCAGAGTCTACATCAAAGGTTAGAAATCTACAGCCCCATCTTATGATGTGACAGACATATGTGTAAATAACAAATTGACAATGAATAGCATTTCATTGTGTTTGACCAGAGGTAACGATAAATGTCAATACTTCTCTGGTGATAACATGGATAATTTTACTCTATGTAAATGTATAATGTATTTGAAAAGTGTGTGTGTGTGTGTGTGTGTGTGTGTGTGTGTGTGTGTGTGTGTGTGTGTGTTTATTTGTGTGTGTTTATTTGTGTGTGTGTGTTTATTTGTGTGTGTGTGTGTGTGTGTGTGTGTTTATTTGTGTGTGTGTGTCTGTGTGTGTGTCTGTACTTTTGGAAAAAAAGATGAAAACGCTTTTTTATTCCATGTATCACTACCCTGGAAATCCAGAGTTCTCGCGAGAGCACAGTTTGAATTGTGCCCGCAAGATACTCTGGCCACGAGCAAAGATCCAAATTTCTTCTATCTCTCGAGCGAGAGGGACCAATCAAATCGGTGTAGGTGGGACAAAGGCGAGCTACGCTGACACTGATGAATTGTTGTGATGGGTCGTAGCGTTATCCAACTGCGTGCAGTGAGAGTTTCAAATGCATGCTTGGTGCTGCCCCTCGAATTGGGCCATTTTCATTACTCGTGGCCAGACCCTTAATCTGAAAGATTCCAGGCTCTGGTTTACCAGGCTATGTTTCTACCACATTGTCTTACAACCTTTAGCCATGTGGTAGTGTCATTTTCAGTCAGAACAAACATACTGGTCAAGAGAAAATCAACATTAAATCAATATTTGCCAGGGGCATGATGAATCACTTTGTTCCTAACTGTATACGAGATGTGTCATTGAGTATGTGCTATTAATTGTCTCATTATGCCATCTGTAGAGGGCGAGCGTTTGGAGGTGAGGATGAAGAGGCTAGAAGCGAAGTACGCCCCTCTCCACCTGGTCCCTCTGATCGAGAGACTGGGAACCCCACAGGTGAGTCTGGAACATACTGCAGTCTGTTTACCTGAGTATGAGGCCTCTTTCAGCCACTCATAGCTTTAATGGTCTCAGCAATGGTGACTTCTCTTATAAAGATGCATAGTGAGTTTAAAACTGAAGGATGGCCCTTTCATTACAGTACATATTTCATATGAACTGTTGTCATTTCTTGTATTGATAACTATAATAGTCTTTGACCGATTGGTCCTACACTATTATCCATACTACTCTGTGTTTAGTAGACACTATCATAGCGGCATCCTGTGCTCCTCTCTCATCCATACTCATCCATACTACGGTGTTCAGTAGACACTATCATAGCGGCATCCTGTGCTTCTCTCTCATCCATACTACTGTGTTCAGTAGACACTATCATAGCGGCATCCTGTGCTTCTCTCTCATCCATACTACTGTGTTCAGTAGACACTATCATAGCGGCATCCTGTGCTCCTCTCTCATCCATACTACTGTGTTCAGTAGACACTATCATAGCGGCATCCTGTGCTTCTCTCTCATCCATACTACGCTGTGTTCAGTAGACACTATCATAGTGGCATCCTGCGCCCCTTTCTCATCTTACCTTTGGAATAAATTGTGACAAGCAATCAAAGTCTGTCTGTGCGAAAAACCAATCCATCACCTGCTTGTGGTATAATTAGTGATGAAGCAAGATGAAGTCCCTACCTGTATCTGTCATTCCATCACCTGTCTTATCCTTGGCAAGCTGACATGTCTAGAACTGATGTGCTCATTGATGTTGCCGCTGGCTGACAAAGATGCCTCTGTTTTTCTTGTGGGTTTATTTGATGTGTGTGTCTTTCTCACTAGCAAATCGCCATCGCGCGCGAGGGTGACCTGCTGACCAAGGAGCGACTGTGCTGCGGGCTGTCCATGTTTGAGGTGATCCTGACGCGCATCCGCAGCTTCCTGCAGGACCCCGTGTGGCGCGGGCCGCCCCCCACCAACGGCGTCATGCACGTGGATGAGTGCATGGAGTTCCACCGCCTCTGGAGCGCCATGCAGTTTGTCTACTGCATCCCCGTGGGAACGCACGAGTTCACCGCCGAGTACGTCCGGTTACCCCACCTCCACTTCACCTCATCGTTTTGTGACCCTGTGAAGTTGAATATCGTTCTGCTGTTTTTTTTTTTTTTGTGCTTTATTTGTTGTCGTTTATTGTGTTTGTTTACATTTACAGGCAGTGCTTTGGGGATGGGTTGAACTGGGCCGGCTGTGCCATCATCGTGTTGCTGGGACAACAGCGCCGCTTTGACCTCTTTGACTTCTGTTACCATCTGCTGAAAGTCCAGCGGCAAGATGGCAAAGACGAAATCATCAAGAATGTGGTGAGTACATCCTCACAGGCTAAAGGTCACTTAAAAAAAGCCAAGAACACATCAGAGCATCTGTTGTAGTAGCCTCTTCATCCTGATAGCACCTCACTTTTGTACTTTTGTGTCTGTTCACGCAGCCCTTGAAGAAAATGGCTGACCGCATCAGGAAGTACCAGATCCTCAACAACGAGATCTTCGCCATCCTCAACAAGTACATGAAGGCCGTAGAAACGGACAGTTCCACGGTAGAGCATGTGCGCTGTTTCCAGCCTCCCATCCACCAGTCTCTGGCCACCACGTGTTGAAAGTGACCCACGACGGCCACCCTGCCCCCCTCGTGCTCCTGCGCCACCCCCTACCATCTCTTCTCCCCGGAACCCATTACAGCTCACCAAATCGCCACACACCCACACACATACACACGTGTCATACACACCCAACACACACACCCATCGTGAGTTCTGATACCGTGGACCCTCCCTGATGTACGGAAGTTCCAAATGGACTCTCTTTACCTCCAGACTCTTTTGAAGGCACTCGAGGGCCAGTGGCCTTTCTGTGCTCGTTCTCTCTCTTTCTCTTCCTCTCTTCCTCTCTCTCTCTCTCTCTCTCTCTCTCTCTCTCTCTCTCTCTCTCTCTCTCTCTCTCTCTCTCTCTCTCTCTCTCTCTCTCTCTCTCTCTCTCTCTCTCTCTCTCTATAGCTTTTTCAGTTTTAACACTCTTCGCAGTCCCCAGCTGAAAGATCACAGCACACCTTAAAAGGTGTAGAGCGGAACTAGAGGTGGAAAGGGATCCACTGGATTTCTTTTTTGATCAGCCCGGGCCCAAAGCGTAACTATAAAGGCAACAACAAACAAACAAAGAGAAAACATAAAGAGGGATAGCTGATACAGCATGAGAACTGTGAAAGGTTTTGACAGATTTCATGCTACAAAGATGAGAGAGAACTACTAAAAAATATGTTATTCAGAGTAAAATTAGACTATTTTTTTCTTCATTTTAAATTCATGTCATATAACCATTGAGTCTTTGGTGACTGAGAAAAAAAGTATACGTCATAGATTTCCTTACTTTTTTAACAATCTAATGTCCCCCTGTAAAATCATTCAGTAAAGCAGAGAAATCCAAATCACCTTGTGTTGCCCAAGCACCCTTTAAAAAAATATTTTATTTCTTCACTTTATACTCGGCCCAGGTCAGGGCAACACATTTGTCGTATGTAAAAAAAATAATTATTTAATTTTTGATTTGATAATTTGGACACAACGAATTAATCTCAATGTCTGTATGTATAAAGCCCTCTCTGAGCCCCCTCACTGTGGAGTGTATGAAAAGAAAACAAACAAAAAAGACTACAGCTTTCTGAATTCTTGTATTTATTTGATCTCTATCCTTTTTAGACTTCTGTGCCATTTTATTAATGCCTGTGTTCCACTGTAAAGAAAAAAGATTTGGAGTTTGACTAAACAAGGTACTGAGTGTAGTAATTGTTATTTGTTTTTAAATATCATCTCATGATCTAAACCTTCAGCATACTTGCCTTTACTAATATTTGAAAATCATGAGTTTTTAATTGAGCCCATCACCAGTTTGTTTGAATGGTTTACACATTTATTTTTCCTCGCGCACATACCTACCATGAAGAGAGCAGTGCTGTTGCTAAGCTGTACAAGTCAGTACTGTGTGACCGACCCATAGGAAAGTCTTCTGATATACCTCTTGTGGTGCTGCCAGGCCAGGGTCTCTAACATGTCCCCTTGTTAGCAGAGTGAACAGCATGGTAATCACCTATGAACTGCAGGTAGAGCAGAGCATAGAAGCAGTAATTTTAGCAAAATTACTGGAAGAGATGAGAGAAGTCAAACGGATTTTTGAAGCTAATAAACAAATGTTGCCTCTTTCACAGATGAAGGAAAGTTAGAGGAGAGAGAAGGAATTAGTAAAGGTGTATTCAGTATTCACTATTCTGATCTCTTTGATTTAGCAGTGTTAAAAAACAAATGCAATTTGTTTCTCTCTTCTCATTTTATATTCATATAAAAGAAACATTTAAGAGACTGTCTGGTATGGCAGCTGTTACTGTAAATTCATATATGAGTTCACTCACTCATCCACTGTTATAACTTTTTTGGACTTTGTTCTACTGTTTTTATTTGGGTACAGTATTTGTTTTAAGTAATTGGTTTCTTTACAGTACTATATTTATGCATACAGTACACTCTACTGTTCCTTGAAGGGGTGAATCTGTTGATATAAAAGTAATAAATAAATGAAGTGAAAATTAACGAAGCATTGTTTTCAGAAAAAAAACTTAGCATGACCAGTGTAATTTATTGTCATCATGAGACTCTTTGTGAAATGAGGTTTTGTTCATGATGTTGTTGTACGAGTGATCATGTTTTTGAAATACAAAAAACCGTGAAGAAAATAATGAAAATGTACAACAAATGGTCCTGCAAAGGAAGTCAAATTGTTGTATTTCCATGAAATAAAAAAGATCTAACTAAATATTGTTGTTTTTCCGTTGTGGTCTTAACTATTGGATAGTTTTTAAATCTGAGATCTGACAGTGGCCCATTTTGAATGTCAATGGGCATTCTAATCTATCCATCTATCTGTTTACAAGTGTTAATTTGCAAATAACTGTAATGTTGCTTCTACAGCCCACATGACAAATAGAGGTTCCAGGATAGTTAAAAAATAAAACAAATAGGAAAAATTCTGTCCTATACTCACACCGCCACCATATGAGAAGCAGAAAAAAGCGAGGAACAAAAGCATAGTATATGATATTCTTATATGTCCATTCTTTACTACATATCTGTCAATTAATATTTTCGTTGATGTGTTGTACACACATATTAGATTAGGCCTACTGGAGCTGGACTACCATGCAGTAGCCTGAAAAATTCCCGGCTTCCACCATTGTGCCCTTGAGCAAGGCACTTAACAATATAGTCCCTTGTAATATAATTGACATATCTAAATCGCTTTGACTAAAAGAGTCTGCTAAATGAATACATGTAGATTAGCCTACATTTTAGTGTCTCTTAGTGACTCCTTTCAAAGTCAAAGTCTGCTTTATTGTCAATTCCTTCACATGTCAAGACATACAAAGAGATCGAAATTACGTTTCTCACTATCCCACGGTGGAGACAAGACATAATTTTACCAATTAAGTCCACAGACAAACATAACATTCAAGTAAACAATAAAAAGTAAATAAGAAGGCACATACAATGAATAAATAAGAGCAGCAAAATTGGGTTGAAATTGTGCAATTGTGTATAGATAGTCAATATAGTAGTGCAAAGTCAGGCCAATAAATGGCTGAGGTAGTTCTGTTTGACCTAAGTAAGCAAGTGGCATAGTGGTGCAAGGTATGTAAGAGCAGCAGAAGTGTGTTGTGTTTTCAGGACAACAGGACAACAACAAGTTGCAAAGTGTGCAAGTGTACATGTGGAGTAGTGCAAGTGGAGTAGTGCAAGGCAGCCATTGTGGGTCCAAAGTCCAGGATGTTATGTAGCTGAGGGTGGAGGGGGGAGAGAGTTCAGCATCCTAACAGCCTGGTGTATGAAGCTGTTGGTAAGTCTGGTGGTGCGGGAGCGCAGGCTTCTGTACCTCTTCCCAGAGGTCAGTGGATCAAACAAATTGTGAGCGGGGTGACTTGCATCACCCACAATTGTGGTCGCCTTGCGGGTGAGGTGGGTGGTGTAAATGTCTTTCAGGGAGGGGAGTGAAGCACCAATAATCCTTCCAGCTGTGTTCACTATGCGCTGCAGGGCTTTTCCTGTTGTATTCAGTGCAGCTTCCGCCCTACACAGCGATACAGCTGGAGAGGATGCTCTCAATGGTGCCTCGATAGAATGTGGTCATGAAGGCTGGTGGAGCACTTGCTCGCCTGAGTTTCCGCAGGAAGTAGAGGCGGCGCTGAGTCCAGGAGAGGTCTTCACTAATGTGCACCCCCAGGAATTTGGTGCTGCTCACTCTCTCCACCACAGCAACGTCGATGGTCAGTGGCAGGTGTTGGGTGTGACCTCTCCGGAAGTCAACAACAATCTCCTTGGTCTTGCTGACGTTCAGCAGGAGGTTGTTGTCCCTGCACCACATGGTCAAAAGGTCGACCTCCAACCTGTATTGAGTCTCGTCGCCCTTGGTGATGAGACCCACCAGAGTTGTGTCATCAGCAAATTTCACTATGTGATTGTTGCTGTAGGTTGCAGTGCAGTCATGCGTCAGCAGGGTAGAAGAGCAGCGGACTGAGCACGCAGCCTTGGGGGGCCCCCGTGCTCAGTGTGATGCTGCTTGAGATATTGTTGCCAACACGTACTACTTGAGGCCTCTGACAGAGGAAGTCCAGTAGCCAGTTGCAGAGGTAGGTAGTCCCAGTTTGTCAAGTTTGCAGATGAGTTGTTGTGGTATTATGGTGTTGAATGCAGAACTGAAGTCTATGAACAGCAATCTCATGAGTCTCTTTTTTCCAGGTGGGTGAGGGCTGGGTGGAGGGCAGAGCCGATTGCATCCTCTGTGGACCGTTTGGCACGGTATGCAAACTGGAAGGGGTCCAGGGTGGGGGGGGGAGAATGGATTTGATGTGTGACATGACAAGCCGCTCAAAGCACTTCATGATGATGGGTGTCAGTGCCACCGGGCGGTAGTCACTGAAGCAGGATGGAGCAGTTTTCTTCGGCACAGGTATTTTTAATCCATAGTTTATTTTCAAATCTCAAATTTGACCTGTATCTTATTTTTGACAACATAACCAACTGTATTTGTTACATAAACTATAATTAGATCTATTCTCAGTTCAAATGTAGCCAGCTAGACCTATAAGTTATTTGTGGATGAAATAAAAGTTACAGAAGACCTGCATGCAAAAAAAAAAAGTATATATACTTATGTATTTACTTTGGAACGCATTGTGTCTGACCATCTTCCCGATGATTGGCTAGGACGTGGTTTTCTTTCATTCGTCACTCTGATTGGACGAGACTCCAGTTTTAAAATTTCAGCGGGTGGAGCTGCCTGTCTGTTTTCGACTGCGTCAGCGAGGTAGACAACTCGTTAATGAAAGGTTTTGAATGCAACACGGTGAGCTGCGGGACATTTGTTGTGGTTTAGAACTCACAAAGGCAGCAGAAGTAGCATTGCCGAAGCCATGTCTTTTTCACGGGCACCTGTGAAACGATTTAATGATGAAATTGGTAAGTGTAACGTTAACTATTTACATATCCAAGAAGATACTAACGTTAGCTATCCTGTCGTTAACGTTAGCTTTCTTAGAAGGAATTAGCAAACAAACAAGACGATAGTAACGAGAATGTTCAGCTATCTAACCTAACAGAAGTTGCACATGAGTAACAACCAATCTGTCAAACTTAGACGAGTAGTTAGCGTTAGCAATAACGTTAGCAAGAGCTAAAAAGGAGTGGTTCGGTAACGTGACCTTAGCTAGTTGGTCAACGTTGCAACCTTGTATCAAGCAGCATAAGAATGACTTTTTTTCTGGAAAACCTATTGCGCTTGCATAAATATGACCAATGTACATTTATTTTAGGTTGCGCCCCTGCTCCGGGCACATACGACGTGAAGACTGGTGGAGCCAAGGCGGGTGCTGTTTCATTCCAGAAAGCAGAACGCTTCAAGCCCGTCAAACGTGAGTTCCAAGACTTGTCACATCCTGTTGGATTTCATCCAGAATCTGCTGTTACTTTTGTACAGCTACATTTTGAGCAGCATTTGATGTTGCTTCATAATGGACCTGGTAAATGATACCTGTCTCTTTCATCTTCCAAATAGCTGACGCTGCCGCTGCACTACAGTCACCGAGGATGGATGTTCCTGCCTCCCCAATTCGTCGAACAATGTCTGTCGACGGTTTGGTAAGGGAATACTAATGTGATTGTAGCAGCTCCATAAAAAAAACAACAGCAGTCTGAGGTTTTAATTTGTCTTGCAGTCTGAGGCAGCAAGCGCCAAGAAAGAAAAGGCTGGTATGTCCATACATATGAAGCAACAGAAACTACTGGAGAAAGAGGTAAGTCTTTTGCCAAACTGAACAACATAAGTCACAAGTTCATATAAGTCACACAGCTGCACATAAGTCACAAGTTCATCAGTCGATATGGAGAAGGCTTGCTGTTATAAAGCGGTTTTCACAAAGGGTGAGATTGGCTTATTCTAGATTATGCATTTCAAAATACCCGAGCTGGGTTGTCTGGACCACACCTTAGACAAATATTATGACGCTTTTTTCAAAACTCAAAAATGTCAACTTGAATTTCCCCTTGGGGATCAATAAAGTATCTATCTATCTATCTAAAACTCTATAGCTGATCATACAAGCTACAGTATACAACACACAATGAAGTTGTTTTTCCATACTTGGATTTTAGTCTTATCCTAGTGTAAAATCTTTTTATTTTTTTCAATGGTGATTTTTTTATTTATTTATTTATTTATTTATTTTTTTGCTGAAGTTCTCTTTTAGTCTAAAACTGCACTTTATCAGCGCACCACAGTTAAGTTTAAATGTTGAACCAGAAAGTACATGAAAGTACTGTTCATATGCTCTAAGTCGCTTTGGACAAAAAACATCTGCAAAATACTATAACCATAGCCAAGCATCGCTCCAACATGGCTCTTGCTGCTCTCTGCAGATCCGGTCTCTGGTGCAGCAGAAAGGGGAGCAGGACCGCCAACTGCATGCCCTGGAGGAAGAGGTGAAGAAGCTGGAGGCCAAACTGCTGGTGGCCACCAGAGAGAAAACGGGCCTGGCCGCCAACGTGGCCTCACTGGAGAGGCAGCAAGGAGAGCTGAAGAAGACCAACGAATTCCTGAAGAACAAGGTCAGGGCTACACATGGTCATTTGGCTGTGGCACTCTAATGTCAGCATGTTAACTTAATTTACCTGTTGGTCAGTAGGGCCAGAAGAAGGCTACTACTACCACCAAGGTCATGAGTATTTCTTCCGTGGCACACACAGAGTGATAACAATATGTGCATTACTTCTATTGAAATGTTATGACAGAATTATTTCAACTGTTTACATTCTACAGACTGTTGTTGTACTGAAAGATCTGGTATTTGGTGTAAAGTGTTTTTTTTTTTTTTTTTTTTTTTTTTTTTTTTTGTATATATGCTTTTTTTTATATGTTCCATATATATACTTCTGAATCCTCCAGTTTTCAGCTGACACATCAAAGAAAAAGATCAACGCTCTCAGTATGGAACTGATGGAAGCAAGGAATAAACTAGATGCCAAAGATAAGGTAAAACTGCTTTCTTCTTAAACTGTCATGATACTACTGTGACTACATGATACAACCAGATGTGGGGTTCTATAGCCAAGTAATTCTGGTACATAACGTTGAAAACAGATAAATGTGTTTATTCGGAGCACACATACAAATACTGTTTGCTTACTTGACTAGCCTACTTCAAGTATTAGCTTACGCACAATAGATTTGTCTTCTTTAGCCTACATAATGCATAGGCTACACGTTGTAAACAAAAAGCAGCTGTGACAGGCAGCGGCCGCATATATTCTGCGTCATATCTCGCATCTTGTGAACTCTACAAGCCCCCACCCCTCACTCGACAACCACACGGAGATTCTGTAATGTGCGTGTATGTCGTTCACACATACGTCCGTATAAAGTCAGTATTAGGTCCGCAGGTTAGCATCATATCTGAATCATCCGAAGGGTAGGACCTCCGTTTGACAAACCTCCGCATGTACTCCGGAGGTTATATCTGAAAGCGCTTACTGTCAAGGGGTTGGAAACAAAGTTTCCAACAGAGTTCCCAGAAGTTTCCCACAATGCATAATGTCATGGACATGCATAACAAGACTTGGTTATTGATTTATTCTTGTGCTTATTTATTATCACCAGGAACTGAGTTTCCTTCAAATAAGTCTGGAAGGCAAAGTCAAGATTTTAGAGGCAGATCTCTCAGCTTCCAGGGCCACACTCGCTGCCCTCAAGGAGAGAAATGACGACCTGGGTGAGTTTGTTTAGAATAGGAACGAGGTTGTGAAATACTGAATAGAGTAGCCATGATGTAGCGTTTTCAAGGCAGCAATTTCACTGGATCTAAACAATCAACCTAACCATAGTAGTGGCAGAGACGGTTGATAAAGCTTTAGAATTAAGTACACAATTTTTGGTAGTGGCCATAGCGGTGGCTTTATTAATCTATTTAAATAATTTTACAACATTTCCAAGATGTTAGTATATTTTTTTTACACTAGGAATCACATACTACAACATATATTCATACTGGCACGATCAAATTTGAGACTACAGAGTTTTATTTTAGCATGGTTTTCCTTCGTAGAAGAGACCTGCATGTAACTTAACAGCATGCGGTTAAAATCCTTAAATTCACGTACAGTACGTGTCTTGCCTTTATTTTGGAGGCAAAAACGCCACTCACTCGAACAGCTGTCAGCATTTCATAAGGTGTGAAATATCCGCTCGGATTTTGTTTCTTACTTTTACACCTGACAGGGAATCCGTGTAATGTGGCTAAGCGGCTGCCTAGAATGTACAACACATTTAAACGGCTATAGCCTACATTTAAAAACAATGTATGAGGTAGAAACGTTGCCACATGTCTATATGCAATGCTCTCGATGCCACTTGGAAAGTTTGTTTAGATCCAATGACACTGCAGTCATGGCAACGGAGCGTCACACTTCGGTACTCTATTAATAGACACTAAATCTTTACATATGTTGTTTGTCTCATCTTCAGAGGACCTTCACAAGGAGACGAAGTCACATAACGAAGAGCTTGAAACAGAGATGGACAAACTTCATGGTAACTAATATCAAGTTTTCACTTTGTTTATTCAGATCAATTTGTGCTGTAGGTATCTATATTTTTTTTTCTTCTTCTTGATAGGTGTGATTCAGGAACTGAGGGAGGAGATCAAGGTTCTTCAGGAATACCTGGATACCGCCAATGAGGACATTCTGGTACTGGTTTTGTAGGTGTAGAAGTAGTAGTAATAGTAGAGTCTGTCTAGTTAGTATATGGTAATATACCACACCATTCAGTTGTGGAGTTTTCCTCTGGAGTGATGAAATATTAAGGTGAGACACTACAGGTGAATAGGGTGTAACTAGCAGATATCACTATGGAACTTCCACAGTTGATTACTTACATTAACATAAAAAATGCAATACAAGTTTCCTGTAATTTAATGTGTAAATATACAACTTAGGCATTATGTAATTAAATATGCGCTGATTAGCATAAACTTAAAAAAACGAAATCTGAACATTGGATAAAGACAGGTTTAAAATTATTTTTTCCATTGTGTTGACATATTAGATGAAAAGTCTTACAGAGGAATTATGGTTATTTCTTTTAGTTTTTCAGTAAACCAGAAAATACTGCTAATAGACTAAAAAAAAAATAATTTCACCATGTTTTTACAAATATAAAATGCCATATAAATCAGGCTAGGAATTATGTCCACAAACCCCTCTGAAAAAGCCTTCTAAATATAGTTAGGTATAAGACTAACCTTTAAGTAAGGGATAATGTATAGAACGCCGGTCATTATTGAAAAAATAAGTCCCGACGGGGCGAACCGGACCCTGACTCGCAGCGGAGGGGTCTTGTTCCGCCCTGAAGGGTCTTATTTTCCTAATAATGACCGGCGTTCTATACATTATCCCGCTTATTACACGGCTACTTGCCAAAACGAAACAATCACAACTCCCCACAATGTGACTCTTTAGCCTACATAGCCTAGGCTATAGCCTATTTGTTACCGTTTCGTCGTGGCTTTTGGTGAGAAACAAATAGTTCGCAACAGCACACGCTGAACTTGAATCAAAGATTCTTTAGAACACAGCTGATCAACCGTCTACCAGAGAGGGTTAAAGCGGATCTTTGCATCTACTTTCACTTTTGAATGAAGTTCCAGTCCTTGCGCAGTAATATGAAAGACGTAAATTAGAAGCACAAAGCCAGGGTGTCCGCAGGGTTGTGAAAAGTATTAAAAGGTAGTAAATGAAATTAGCCAAATTTAAGGCCATTTAAAAGTATTAAAAAGTAATAAACGTCACTAACTATGATGTTTTCCATTTGTGTTAAGTGCAGGCCTATCTCCTAAAAGTCGCGTGAATTTATTTATATTATATTAATTATATGTGCGAGTAGGACCTGAGCGACATGTCAGTGTGCGTAAAAACTTTTAGCGCCCCCTCAAACTCTATGCTCAAAATGGATATAAGGCTGGCTTACTGCCTAAACTTGTTGCCAAAAGTTTGCTACCATTGACGATGTCATGGGAAATTTTATTTTTTCGGACATTTGGTTAGAGGACTCGAGATTCAAAGACTGGCTTAGGCTAGTTGGCAACAGCCAAGAGGCTTATTACCACGCCTGTAAAAAGACAATAAATGCCGGGTAATAAAGGGAGTGAATGCCGTCAGGTCACATATGGAGTCTACCAGAGCCGTAGAGTCGACTGCCTGGCTCATCGGCCACGTAGGGCTACTGTCTCCACATAAATATGCGTCATTGAAGCTATCAGTATGTCTACGCTACCAGCTGTCATTGTCATCCAAAAAAGTACCGTAATCATTTGCGCCATCGAGTTTTCAATGACCGGCTGTAAGAGCAGCAGACATAGCCTAAACTAGGCCTACATACATACAGTATCACAATAACCCATTTTCAAATTAAAAATCCCCATAAAGGCAGAAGGCCTTACATTAACATAATGTAGGCCTGACTACAGAATAGAGGTTAAATATAGGCCTGCCAGTGTTGCTTTGTTTAGGCTATAAGATGAGGTTTAGGCTATAAGATTTAACATTTTCTACCCTCAGTAAATGTCATGTTAAAGTTAGTTTAACAGGTGTTACCTTTACATTATTCAAAGCTTGCTCAGGAGCTATAGGGTTACTCCCTTGATGTAGTAATAATAATAATAATAATAATAAAGCTTTATTTGTATAGCACCTTTCATACACAGAATGCAGCTCAAAGTGCTTTACATTTGAAGCATGTAACACAATAATAGTCAGTCAGTCATTATCAATCACTTTTCTTTGCTGTTTATGATATACTCAGCAACATATCAAAAATATAGAAAATTACGTCCTAAGACTGGCAGCCTTAACCCTCTTACCCCCCACAAGCACGCCATATGGCAACTGTGGCAAGGAAAAACTCCCATATTCCAGGAAGAAACCTTGAGCAGAACCTGACTTAATAGGGGGAGCCCATCTGCTTCTGGCTGGCTGCGCCCTCCAATAGTAGCAGATGTAGAATAATCTGAAAATGTAGTCTACAGGATAAGATGAGTTAACTAAAAGCTTTCCTGTACAGGTATGTTTTCAGATCTTTTTTAAAAATATTTACTGAACTCGCCTGCTTGATGTACAGAGGCAGGGTGTTCCATAGTTTGGGGGCATAATGGATAAACGCAGCTTCTCCACTTTGTTTGTGGAGCACTTTGGGTACGATTAAAAGATTAGAATTGGATGATCTAAGTTTCCTTTGTGGTTGATAAGATATTAAAAGCTCAGAGATATATGAAGGTGCTATGCCATTCAGAGCTTTGTAAGTAATTAACATAACCTTAAAATCAATTCTATAGGAAATAGGGAGCCAGTGCAGTTCAGCCAACACAGGGGTGATGTGTTCTCTCTTCTTAGTCTTAGTTAAAAGTCTAGCCGCAGAGTTCTGTATGAGTGCCAATTTCTTTAGATGTTTTTTGGGAAGACCAGTGAAAAGTGCATTGCAGTAGTCTAACCTGCTAGTGATAAAGGCGTGAATTAGTTTTTCTGCATCTTGTTGAGTTAAAAAGGGCCGCACTTTGGCAATGTTTCTCAAGTGGAAATAGGCTGTCTGAGTAACTTTACTGATATGGGGCTTAAAACTTAACTCTGCATCTAAGATGACACCGAGGCTTGTTACTTTTGGTTTGACCTGGTGTGCCAAGTTCCCCAGATTACTAAGAATAATATCTCGCTTTAGTTTTGGTCCAACCAGAAGTACCTCTGTTTTGTCATCATTTAGTTTCAAAAAGTTTTTGCTCATCCACTGATTAATGGAGGTTAGGCATGCAGTGAGGGAGCAAAGGCCATCTGGGTTAGTTGGCTCCACAGAAAGATACAATTGGGTATCATCTGCGTAGCTGTGGAAGTTTACATTATGTTGACTTATGACGTTTCCCAATGGAAGCATATATAGAGAAAATAGCAGGGGACCAAGGCAGCTCCCCTGGGCCACACCAAAAGGCAAGTCATGTTTTTCAGATACATGATCTCCTAGACTGATATAAAAATCTCTGCCAGTAATGTAGGTTTGAAACCAGTTTAGAGCATTATCAGAGAGACCCACCCACTTCGCAAGGCGGTGAATTAGGATGCTATGATCAATGGTGTCAAATGCCGCACTCAAATCCAGAAGAATAAGGATTGAGACTTTGTTTGAGTCGGTAGCTAGTCTGAGATCATTGACTATTTTTACTAGAGCCGTTTCTGTGCTGTGATTTGATCTAAAACCTGATTGGAATTTTTCAAGGATACTGTTTTCGTTGAGGAAGGTATTTAACTGATTACAAACAACTTTTTCATGTAGTATGTGATGAGATCAAAGTCCCAATAGATTGCTTAAAATTAGTTGAATATAATAACCTGTGTAGGTTTGTATAGGCTGTATAGTAATATGCTATCAATATATTATAATATAATATAATATATTTTAAGTCAATTTGTCAATTAGTTTCCACAAAATTCCCCAGAAGTCACCATTTAAGGGGTTATTTTTCAAATTTTTCGTCACAGGGAGCATGCAGGCCCAAAAATATTTTATCACATGGGGCCCACATTCTCCAGCAGCACCCAATTAATAATTAGTATTTTTGTAAAATGTGACGGCCTATTTTTGAATGTGATACCTTGACTGGTAAATTATATGAGACAGCAAGGGTGTGTGTGTGTGTGTGTACTGCGTATGGTCGTGGGCCTTTTTAGAAGAAAGTCCAGTATACCTTTTCTGATTTTCATTTGTCATTGTGTCTTGATTGAGATAGAATGATAGTGAAAGAAAGAGTGTAGTGCTGGTGAAGTGGTGTGTGCTCTTCCTACACATACAGTAACAATGAAATAACTTTTTTATCTTGGGTTAGGATTAAATAACAAATAATGTGTATAGGCCAGTGTTTTTATTGAAGCAAAAAAGGAACAAAGTATCCAGTAACTGTAATAATAGATACTTGATTTGAATAGTAAGCATTGCTACACTTTCTTACTCAGAAAGTTAAGTAACAAAAATGACAGTAATCTGTTACTTTATAATTTCGAAAGGTTGCCGCTAGTTGCAGCTCGAAGTCGTGTTGGTATTAAACAATATTGTGAAGGTATTAAAAAAAGGTATTAAAAGGTATTAAATTCAACTTAAGAATTTCTGAATATACCCTGAAAGCCCATTTTCCTTGACAGCGGTCTGTTATACTTAGCAACAGTCTGTTATTGAGAATTAGCAGACCACCGAACATTGGGAAGGCCCATTCAAGTGAATGGAGCATTCTTCAGCACTCTGAAGAGCCGTGTAATAATCAGAAATAATGACCGCTAGGACTTTGGGAAATCCCATTCAATTCAATGGAGCATTCTACTTGCATTGTGAAGAGCCGTGTAATAGCTGTACATATACTGTAGGTGTCCATTCTTTCAAGCGAAATTGGTCAGGTCTATCGAATTTCTTACATTTGAACGATTTCTCTTTGCAAAGGACTTGCGCAGCAAGCTGAAGGCCTCCCAGAAGGCCTTGGAGCGGCTAGAGCAGCAGAAGGAGAACGGCAGCGACGAGCTGCAGTCCTCCCAGCACGCCGTGCGGCAGCAGGAGCAGGAACTGGCTCGGCTCAGGGTGGTGCTGCGGCGCACGGAGGAGGAGCTGGACCAGCGCGTGGCTCACCTCGGAGAGCGGTGCCTGGTGCTGGAGGACGAGAGAGGTGAGCTCAGCTGGGGCACCAGGGGCTCGTGCCCGTCGCTGCATTTCACAAACTGAGGCCGTTGTGGAGCAGGGGTAGAGTTGTCGCCCCTCAATCTGTTGGCCGGGGGTCGTGGGCTACATTACATTACATTACATTTAGCAGACACTTCTTGACCAAAGTGACTTACATAAGTCAGCTATATTACAAGGGATCACATTGTCCCCGGAGCAACTTGGGGTTAAGTGCCTTGCTCAAGGGCACAACGGTGGAAGCCGGGAATTGAACCGTCAACTTTCAGGCTACTGCACGCTAGCCCAGCTCCTTAACCACACTACCACCACCCCGGTTAGCCATTGCTTTGGTTAAAAGTGTGTGTTAAATATCAGCCACCTTTACTAAACACCTTCTACTGTAGTTTGGTTACCAGGATGCCAAATGCAATTGTTTTTTGTTTGTGCAGTGTTAGATCTTATTGTTTGTGCTCGTGATGTCTCTGTACAGCTAGGACCCAGGAGGAGGGCCTGCGGCGCGTACAGGAGCTGAAAACGGAGATCAGCACCCTGGAGGAGAGCAGACGAGCAGAGCAGAGGGAGTTGGAGGAGCTGAAGGAGAGCCACAGCACTCTGGCCACCCAGCTGGGAGAGGAACAGGTAGAGTGGAGGAGAGAGGCCATCGCCTCACTTCTAATCCTCTCATTGGCCCCCGTTTACATGGACATGTTTAATCTGATTACAAACGGAGTAATGGCTCAATCGGAATAAAAATGCCTTATGTAAACATGTCAACCAATTGGATTCAGTCCAATCTGGTTAGATTTTCAATCGGATCAAGAGAGGTAGAGTACTCCGCTCTGATTATCCAATCGATTGAAAAATCCACTCATGTAAACAGGTACTGCAATTGTTGGAGTACATTTCTTGTTTCTGTGCAGGTGTTCCCTATGTGGTAATAATGCAGTGTCGTAAACAAATGAGTTTCCATGGCAGCAATACAACAATGAGCTTCCAAATGATTAAATGCTTGTTCCATGTAAACACAGATTTAACAGCAATCGATTTATTTAGCATTCATGTAAACAGTTCGGTTGACATCTTTAATCAGATTCATTTAAATCTGATTGAGAAAAAAAACTTCCATCTAAATGCGGCTATTGACAAGGTTCCCATAGTTCATGGAATTTTACATTTGACTTAGAGTTGGAACCCTGGATTGGCCTCTGTCCCCCTGTTATCAATCCAGACAAAGACAGACACAGGCTCTGACAGGCACAAAAGAAGGTGGTCATTCTTAAAAGTATCGGTACTAATAAAATTAGGTATTCAGCCTTAAGGAGCTTGCACACTGCTCCAACAAACACCAACAGTTGGGTCAGTGTGGGCCGGCCGTCTGTGTTTGTTGGCATTTGTTGGATGGAGATGCCACAGTGTGGACTGGCAGGTGGTTTTATGAACATTCTAAAGACTACCAACTGCATTTCCAATAGAGTACCGAAGTCTGACGTAGCGTTTCTTTCCATGATTGCAGAATCACTGGATCTAAACAAACTTTCGAAGTGGCTTAAATAGCATTGAATGTAGACATGTGGCACCATTTCTAGCTAATAAATTGTTTTAAATGTAGGCTATAGCCATTTAAACGTGCTTTACCTGCTAGGCAGTAGCTTACCCACATAACACGGATTCCCTGGCAGGTGTAATATGAAGAAAAAAAATTCCAGTGGATATTTCACATCTTCTCAAAGACTGGCAGCTGTTAAGAGTGAGGTTTTTTGCTTAAAAAATAAAGCCAAAATACGTCCGTGTATTTAAGGATTTGAACTGCATGCTGTGAAGTTACATGCAGATCTCTTTTACGGAGGAACCCCATGTTAAAATAAAACTCTGTAGTCACGAATTTGATTGTGTTGGTATGAATATATGTTGTATGTGATTCCTACAGTGTAAAAAAATATACTAACATCTTAGAAACGTTGTAAAATTATTGAAATAGATTAAGAAAGCCACCGCTAATGGTGATTTCAATGGTTAGATTGATTTGTTTAGATCCAGTGAAATTGCTGCCTTGGCAACGCTACGTCATGGCTTCGGTACTCTATAGATATAGCAGCTTTAGAATGTTGGTGTTTGTTGGAGCAGTGTGCAAGCTCCTTAAGGCTGCTCTTGTACTACAAAAGTATTGCAATACCCTGAAATAAAAAATGTCACAATACCTAATTTTATTAGTGCTGATACTTTTAAGAATGACCATGTTCTTTTGTGCCTGTGTCAGAGCCTGTGTCTGTCTTTTCTCCACACACACACACACACACACACACACACACATGTGCAGCCGTCATGCCATAAACAGCGAGACATGGCTGCTAGTTTAAGTGATGCTATGGTGAAACATAATAATAGGCTAATATCAAGTTGGTTCGCACACTTGCATCTGAATCCATCTTGCTGATCTTGTTGATCTTGTTTGTCCCTCTCTGCCTCTCATCCGCGTGGTGCCCAGGAGCGTAGCCGCTCGCTGAAGGCCACTCTGGAGCGGGAGTGGGACCTGGCGGCGGCGGAGCGACGTCGCCTGGAGGCCGAGCTGGAGGAGGCGCTGGACGAGCTCTCCACCCTGGAGGCGCAGGAGCTGCGGGGGGAGGAACGGCTGCACAGCCTCCAGGGCTGCAACCAGGCGCTCCAGAGCGAGCTGGACCGCGCCAGAGAGCAGCTCCACAGGTCAGAGGTCACGTCTGCTGCGTGCCTGTGTGTGTGTCTGGTCATAGGCAATATGTGCGTTAGAGATTTTGCTACCCTAGAAAAATAAGGTTCTATCTGCGTTTTGAGTAGTTCTGAGATATTAAGCTTCAAAGTTTTAGAATTCCATAGAGTTACATGGTAAATTGAACAAGTTCTTTTTGATATAAAGTCCAAATATGTACAGAACTTTAAAAAACACTTCATCTGAACTTAAGAAACTTTCAAAGAATAAAAATATGTAAGTAACTCCATTTTGACAAAAATGTCAGATAGAACCTTATTATTCTAAGGTAGCGATTTGCATGTAGATTGGGGGCAGCCGTGGCCTACTGGTTAGCGCTTCGGACTTGTAACTGGAGGGTTGCCGGTTCGAACCCCGACCAGTAGGCACGCTGAAGTGCCCTTGAGCAAGGCACCTAACCCCTCACTGCTCCCCGAGCGCCGCTGTTGATGCAGGCAGCTCACTGCGCCGGGATTAGTGTGTGCTTCACCTCACTTTGTGCTGAGTATGTTTCACTAATTCACGGATTGGGATAAATGCAGAGACCAAATCTCCCTCACGGGATCAAAAGAGTATATATACTTACACTTATTGACCTGCAATAATGGACAAGTGGAGAGGTTCGGGGTTGAATGTTATTTTGGTGTTGCGAGACCTGTTTTTTATTTTGTGTGGTCATGGGGAATTTGGATGTGACATTTGCATGTAGACTGGCTGCAAGATATTTTCATTGTGATAATAGATAAGTGGATAGGTTAGTATCTCTTGGTTATTTTGGAGACTGACCTGTTTTAGTTATGTGGTGCTAGACAGCATGAGATTTGAATGTAGATTGACACTTTATGGGCTTCACTCCCAAGAGACAAAAGAAGAAGATGCTGATGGACGCCATTTGCTTTGTTTGGAATAATAATGTGTATGAATCCAAACTTGAAATGGGTTTGTCCATGCCTAGGCTGTCCCAGTCGGAGGTTGATCGGAGCGGTACGGAGGAGCGTCTGTCTCAGCTGGAGGCTCAGCGGAGCGGTGCGGAGGAGCGTGTGCGTGCGCTGGAGCAGGAGGTGGCGCGGCTCAGCCAGGCGCTCCAGGAGGAGCAGCAGCGGCAGGGCTGCCTGCAGCAGACGCAGGAGAAGGCCAGGGAGGAGTACGCCCGGTACGGACACCCCAACACTCATCCATCCATCCATTCTGTGCATCCATCCATCCATCCATTCTGTACATTCATCCATTTGGTGTATTCATTAATTTATTCATCCATCCATTCATTCTGTGCATTCATCCATTCAGTTCAGTCATTCATTCATTTGTTCAATTTTGAGTGTATTGATGCAAGGTTACTTACCTTTTGCTTTCCTTGTCTGTAGCTTCATATCTTTGTTTTTCATGCTTTTGTGCGAAATCTAGAATGCTCCTGGAGGCCCGCACACAGCTGTCGGAGAAAGAGGAAGAGCTGGAGTGTGCCCAGGATGCCCACGGCCGTGCCCTCAGTGGCCTGCAGGGGGAGCTAGACCAGCAGCAGAGCGCGCTCGCAGAGCTGCAGAAGGAGAGAGAGGAGAGGAGCAAGGCTCTGGAACAGCTGGAGGAGGAGAGAAGGGGCATCCTGGAGGAGCTAGAGAAGGAGAGAAAGGAAAAGAGAAGTTCCATAGAACAGGTGGAGGAGGAGAGGGGCAAGGTGCTGGAACAGCTAAAGGAAGAAAGGAATTGTGCCTTGGAACTGCTGGAGAAGGAGAGGGGGGAGAGAAGTAGCACACTTGTCAGTCTAGAGAAGGAGAGAGAGGAGAGGAAAGCTGCCCTGGAACAGCTGCAGAAGGAGAGAGACGACGTCATGGAAGAGCTGGAGAGGGAGAGAAGGGAAAGGATCAGCTCTCTAGAACAGTTTGAGAAGGAGAGGAGCGATGCACTGGAACAGTTAGAAAAGGAGAGAGAGGAGAGGAGTCATGCCCTGGAACAGCTAGAGACGGAGAGAGAGGAGTGGAAATCCACCCTGGAACAGCTAGAGATGGAAAAGGGCCGCATCATCGAGGAACTAGAAAAGGAGAGGGAGGTGAGGAGCAGTTCTCTAGAACAGCTAGAGGAGGAGAGGAGCAAGGCTCTGGAACAGCTAAAAGAGGAGAGAAGTAATGCACTGAAACAGCTGGAGAAGGAGACAGAGGAAAGAAGTCGTGCTTTAGAACAACTGGAGAATGGCAGGCAAGAGAGAGAGAGCATCCTGGCTGAGTTGGAGAAGGAGAGGGAGGAGCGAGGCAGCATCCTGGCTCAGTTGGAGAAGGAGAGGGAGGAAAAAAGTTTTGCTTTAGCACAACTGGAGAACGACAGGCAAGAGAGAGAAAGCATCCTGGCTGAGTTGGAGAAGGAGAGGCAGGAGAGGGCTCGGCTGGAGCAGAGGAGGAGGGACTCTGCAGAGGGGCGCTTGGGCAAGGCCAGTCGTCTCGAGGCCATGGTGGAGTCCCTGGAGGAGGGCTGTGCTGAGCTCCAGAAGAGGCTGGAGGAGTCGGAGGAGGACCGGAGGGTGCTGGAGGAGCAGATGGAGAAGCTGCAGCAGGAGAGGCAAGAGATGGAGACCAGGCTCACACAAGCCCTCCAACAGAGGTGAGAGAGCAGCCCTAACATCTGTTTTTAAGGTTTTCTCTGAATATGTAATGGCTTTAGTTAAATAGACTGCAAAAAAAAATGGAATGTAATTATGAATTTTGTATTCCATTGGAATTGTAACCATCTATAGTCACTGATTAGTGAAAATGGTGAAATCCTAGTCACACTTATTTTTTTCTCTCTCAATTTCTTCAGCTCAAATGATGCGGAGATGGAGAAGTGGAGAAGCCTGTATGAGGAGCTGTCTGCTAAAGTTCAGCCGTTCCAGGTAAATATCGCTGCATACTTTAATTTGACCGTCTAAACACTTTGAGTCTCTGCTATTGGCCTTGTTTTCCCTTTGAAGGGTTAACCCTAACCATGTGCTGATGAGATATTTATCCAGGAAAGCCATACTTTCACATTCACTGAGACTGACGATGGCACTCACACACTCTTAGCCCTGCTGTAAACTATCTGGCAACAGCAATAATGAAATTGGTAAAAAATTGAAAAAGTTGAAAAATTGGCTTCAAGAGTCTTTGGCGTACGCAAATTTGCACGGATGACTATACTATCTGCTTTATAGCCCCCATCCATAAGCCTGCTGTACTGCCTTGACCCCAAGACTCGGAAAACAGACTTGACTCTATGGACGCTCATTCACACAGAGAAAGTAAATAATCAACAAACAAGGTCTTGGCAGGTAAAACCTGGATAGGCTAGACACAGAGATGACCGTGCCGCCCCGTCTCAGCCTGTAACACTCGAACAGTCTTGACACTGGTGTATCTGTGCTACCTGGCCCAGGAGCAGCTGGATAACTTTGCGGCGGAGAGGAGTGCGCTCCTGAGCGAGAAGGGGGCCACACAGGAGGAGCTCACCCGGTTAGCCGACGCCTACGCCCGCCTGATGGGCCATCAGAACCAGAAGCAGAAGATCAAGCACGTGGTCAAACTCAAGGAGGAGAACTTTGACCTTAAAGAGGTCAGACTTCCATCATTTCAGTGGCTACATTAGTAGAGTTGTGATTGGTGTTGGAACTGGGGAAAAAAGTTCTTTATCATTTATCTTTAGACAGTTTTACATTTGCTGACTCTACATACATGCAAAATCAACACTTGATTCCTTTGATCATTTAACTTTTGCCACTCATGAAAATATTGTTTAACAAATATGTAGATTAGAGCTATAGATTTAATTAATATACCAATTAGTAAGGTAAATATGTCGAATAATTGTGTGTGTGTGTGCGTGCAGGAGGTGTCTAAGCTCAGGTCCCAGGTCTCAAAGCAGAAGCGTGAGCTGGAGCAGCTGAGGCCGAGCCAGGCTCCACGTTTCGACCCCAGCAAGGCTTTCAAGCATGACCACAAGGAGAACCAGCGCCCCCCCACCACCACCACCCTCAAAGCTGGTAAGCGCCCATCAGCTGCAGCCCACTCCACACGGCCCAAGCAAATGGCAACCAACAGCCAGCCCAAGCATCTAAAGGTGAGGAGGCATGGGAACTCTTTGAGCAATGTTGCTGGGCAACCACATAACCGGTTCCATGTGTTCTGATTAGATGAAAATGTGCCTACTGCTGATTAAAAGAAGGAAACTATTGTTGGCCAATATCAATGGGAACATGCCAGAACCACAATACTCAGGAACAGTGCCCTGCAACATTGCTCAAAAAGTGGTCTTGTGTATCATCAAATTAACACCTGCTGGGTGGTGGGGACAGTCAGTTTAACCTTTTGGTCTAAGCATTTAGCATTATTTTTTTGTTATTCTTCTCCAGTGTATAAATATTTTCCAGGTCATGGGAACATTACCCTACACATTCAATTGCACATTACACATTCATTGCCCTACACATTCAAATGCTTGGAGACCTGGTGTTAGTGATGTATTGTGGGCAATGGTGTGACTGGTATTTTGTTATGCATTTTGGAGAGTAACCCGGAGTAGCATTGCATACCCGCTACTCTATTGAGCAACCTTTTAGATTGGCATTGCATACCCGCTACTCTATTGAGCAACCTTTTAGATTGGCATTGCATACCCGCTACTCTATTGAGCAACCTTTTAGATTGGCATTGCCAGTGAAGTTCAGCAATATGGGGACTGACATAGGCAGCGACATACAGGAATGTATATGTACTCACTCAGCCATTTCTCAGCAATGTTGTCTATCTTTGAAGCCTTTGCACTTTGAAAAGTTGTGAACAGTTAAATAATAATAATAATAATAATATGCAGTGAGCTGCTGATAGACCTGACTAACATTCATGCCTTCTTGTTTTTTTAGGCTACAGACCTGTAATTTAAAGGCAGAGCGCAGGAAAAAAACTGGACAGAGAATTGATGACGCCAAAAGCTTGTATTTTGTTGTGGTTGCTCACACAAGCGGACATGATGGGAGATTTTTTTACATCTTACTTTGTTAGTGTGTATGTCACACTTCTGTCTTGGCTATGTGTCTGACTTGGCTATGGCTATGTACATTACATGTACTATATATTACACATGCAGTATGCATGTGCGTAAGGGCCTTGTCCTTTAAAATACACGTCAGAGTTTTGGCACGCCCCAAATGTGAGCTCTTTTATTAAACTATAAAAGCCTTGTTAATGTTTTAGAATCGATGATGTGACGATTTTTATAGCATTAATGAGACACTGGTTTGAAATAAAACTATCTTTTTACATACATGTACACTTACATCATTGGCCATCTCTTCTGTGCCCTTGATCAGAGCATCTGAGCAAAATGGCTAAAGGCTTGCAACAGTATGCAGACATTGTGGCATACCATGGTATGAAAAGGGACAAACAATGGTTGAGACATTTCCTCCTTTGGTAGTCAATCATTGAGAACATCCCTCTGTGCAGATCAAATGTATCCCATTAATAACTTACGATTTCAATTATTAAATAAAATAATAAATAAAATAGAATAGATGAAGGAAAATCATTTTTCACTTATCTCTCAGCTAATCTCTGACTTGCAGACATGCTAAACAAATACTGCATGCCATGAAACTGATGTTTTGAGATGGTCAACATATGACAAAAATCTCATACCCTTGCAACCCTAATTATGACTGCCAATAAAACCAATCTGGCTTTCTGGAACTCT
Source organism: Alosa sapidissima (assembly GCF_018492685.1). NCBI lineage: Eukaryota > Metazoa > Chordata > Actinopteri > Clupeiformes > Clupeidae > Alosa > Alosa sapidissima. The sequence goes on along the minus strand of NC_055976.1, from coordinate 23,878,161 downwards.
CAATAAGCCCACAGTGAGCAGTGTAAGAAAATGGAAAATATATAGAATTTTATTTATATTAGTATTCCAATATAAAACTTTATTTATATAAATTATATAGAATGTTTGGCCTTAATGCACTGTGTATGCCACATATACATTTTAAGATTACTAATGGACCATATGTATGAGTCCATTTAAACAGCAAGCATGTTGTCCTTTCACTATGCATGCATTTAAATTGTTGCAAACTGCTTTTCACTCTTAGAGAACATTTATAATGTCAAAACAGCATGTTGCATAAGGATGATACTTTTTGTGTCTTCTTCGGGACACAAAATTGCAGCTTGAATGTTATGCTAGTCCATTTAATTGGGAACGTGTCAGAGAGAGTGGCAGGTTCTAGCTGGCTTGTCATTGTTGATAATTGATATCTCCTTTTTAATAGCCTATTAGAAACTTATAGTTTCTCAACTGTCAAAAGTCAACTGTTACGACTGATACCACAGCATATGTGGTGCTATAAGTGATGTTCCCAATTGTAACGTTTTTAGTTTAAAAGCATCTTGGACAACAACAGAAACTTTCCTAAACAAATTAAAAGTTACTTTTGTCTCGTTTTCTAAAGATGTCGCCAAAGGGTGTTGTACTCAGTATGTTGGGAATTGATGCCAGGGGGTAAATAAGTTCTTACATTGTGTCGGTTTAATTTAGAGACAAAAGGGACACAAGCCTTTTGGACCTTTTAAACAGCTTTAATTGCTTAAGTGCTCTGGGATCAGGCTAGATGCTATGCTGATAAACCGAAATTGACCATGAAACAAGCCCAAGATGAAACCCCTTGTAAATCCAGATTTACGTTTTACGTTTGCAGAAGTAGTGAAGCAATGCCTTGGCAGACTGAGAAAAATAAAGTTAACTGGTGTGTTGCAGATGCTTTTATCCAAAGCAACACAGACTTTTTGAACTCAGGGCGACTGGCAGTGGCTGGTGTGGGCGGTGTTGGTGTAGTGGGTGGTGTTAGTGTAGTGGCTGGTGTGGGCGGTGGTATAGTGTTGTGGGTGGTGTTAGTGTAGTGGCTGTTGTGGGTGGTGTTAGTGTAGTGGGTGGTGGTAGTGTAGTCAGAGACTTTCTAATGTGGAGACACAGCACAAAATCCTCCATAGAAATGCATGGGGCTAGTTTGTCACGCCAATATGGCCGTTGTCTACACATATCCCACCCCTTCCTCGGCAAAACGTCGACATGTGAATACATTGAGCCAATCATGTGGTGTGATGTGAATACATTGAGCCAATCATGTGGTGTGCTGTGAAGACATCGTGCCAATCATGTGTTGTGATCTCGCCGCTGGAGCAAGGTTGGTGTGGTGAAGCCTTGTGCACGCGCATTTCTGCCGAAATGGATGCCCTACGAGTGCCCAAAAAGCTTTGCAATATGGCCGCCGAGTGGAGGGACTTGCCTAAAAGGACTTTGGTGTAGTGGCTGGTGTGGGCGGTGGTAGTGTGATGGCTGGTGTGGGCGGTGGTAGTGTTGTGGGTGGTGTTAGTGTAGTGGCTGGTGTGGGTGGTGGTAGTGTAGTGGCTGGTGTGGGCGGTGGTAGTGTAGTGGTTAAGGAGCTGGGCTAGCGTGCAGTAGCCTGAATAGTCGTGGGTTCAATTCTCGGCCGTTGTGCCAAGGCAAGGAGACAATGTAATCACTTGTGATATAATTGACATATGAAAGTCACTTTGGACAACAGTGTCTGCTAAATGAATAAATGTAAATGGTGTTATCAGGCGGTGATGTTACAACTGCTCCATCACACCCAGAATATAGCAGAACAACTTGCCTAACAGCTTTGTATAACTCACAGTGGCTAACAGAGATAGATAGATAGATACAATATCTAAAGTTATAATCAGGTTTAAAAAAAAAAAAAAAAAGTCCAAGAGATTTCCACCAGTGATGGATCTACAGCGGGAAAATTAAGTATTGAACACGTCAACATTTTTTGTAGTAAGTATACTTCCAGTAAGGCTATTCACATAAAATTTTCACCAGACATTAGTATTAACTTAGGTAATCGACACATATATAAAAATCCAAACATTAATGTCTAAAAGTAGAGTTATGAGTAAAAAGGTGGAATGGCACAGGGGAAATGTATTGAACACACTAAGAAAAAGCAGTACACAAAGGCAAGGAACAAACTGGAATCTATAAGTAGTTAAATAAATTATCCCTCCTATTTGTGCAGATTGATATAAGCCGAGTTAGTACATACTGGTGGGCTATAAAAATGTTTTTTGTTACCAAGGTGTCACACAAGAAACATTTCATGATGTGTAAAAGCAAAGAGCTCTCCCAAGACCTTTGCAACATTATTGTTGCAAAACATATCAATGGAATCATCCAGCAAGCAGTATTGGAGCCATTATCTGCAATTGGAAGGAACATCACTCCATCATCAACTGGCCATGCACAGGATCTCCTTGCAATATTTCTGACCAGGAAGTCAGAAGGATAGTCAGAAGAGTAGCCCAAGAGCCAAGGACCACTCGGAGAAAGCTCCAGAAAGACTTGGAGGCAGCAGGTACAATTGTTACAGAGAAAATCATAGGTAATGCACTCCACCGTCATGGCCTCTATGCACGCTCATCCCGCATGACTCTATTGCTGAAGAAAAACATGTCAAAGCTTGTTGAAAGTTTGCTACACAACATTTGGACAAGCCTATGAAATACTGAGAAAATGTATTCTGGTCAGGTGAGAGCAAATTTGAACTTTTCGAATGTCATACTACACACAATATTTGGAGGAGAAATGGCACTGTGCATCACCCTAAAAATACCCTACCAACAGTGAGGTTTGGAGGTGGTGGCATCATGGTGTGGGCTGTTTTTCATCTCATGGTACTGGCAGACTTCATACAGTTGAAGGAATGATGAATGGAGTCATTTTTTTCTGGGAGAATCTTTACATCCACCAGGATGATGAGGATGAGACATGGCTAGACCTTCCAGCAGGACAATGATTCAAACCATTCAGCAAAGGAAGCTCTCAATTGGTTTCAGAGAAATTAAGTCAAGGCCTTGACTTCAGTTTTGGAAATTCACTAAAAATCAGAATTCACAAGAGGGACCCCTGGAATCTTTAATATTAAAGGACTATCTGTTTAAAAGAATGGGCCAAAATCACACCAGAATGCTGTGACTGATTAGATTCGTCATACAGGAAATGCCTTGAAGCTGTCATTACGAATAAAGGCTTTTCCACAAAGTATTTAAGAAATTTCAGCAGGCGTGTTCAATACTTTTTTCCTGTGTCATTCCACTTTATTACACATAACTCTACCTATGGACTTTAATGTTTGGATTTTTTAATATGGGTGGATTATCTGAGTTAATACTAATGTCTGGTGAAAATATCATGCAAATAGCTTCATTGGAAGTATACTTACTGAAAAAAATGTTGACGTGTTCAATACTTATTTTCCCCACTGTATATATCCGAAAGATATTTATGATGGACCCTTGAAAAAACAAATAAATATGTCAGAGATAACCAATAACCAACCTCAATCTATTTAGACTGCTCTAGCCCTTAAAAACTTGCTTTAAACCCAGATATTCTTAAGAAAGATGCAGAAAAATGAAGATAAAGGCCAAGTGTCTTATGTAGACTGTATATATAAACATTTCCATTTTTGAACAGAAGAGGGCAGTAGAGGTCCACAGTGAACAAAAACCAGGCCCGCTTGCTTCTTCCTCAGAATTCATCTTCCCATCAAAATGACACAAATTCCAATTCGGATGCACATTGATGAATATTTTATTGTTGTTTACACATACACAATTACAGAGATTAGCCACAGTGTCTCTCTGTGGTAGCTGTAAAGTCAGGGGGCCAGAAAGTTGCCCCTTTGCTGCCAGTCTTTGGTTGAGCTCTGTCTCTGATATAACCACTGCATCTGTGGTGTGCAGGGAGTCAGTTGCAGTACTCCTGAAGATGGTAGATGCTGCACGGCTGGTGGCAACACTGCTCCACTATGCCCCTCCTCTTTCTCAACTCGCCGTGGATGCTCTTTAACGGATGCGTCAGTCTCCCCGGGACTGACGATTTGGAGAGGAAAACTAGGGGGGGAAAAACAATTCAGATGGTTAAGTGCCCCTAAAACTGCTGGCACCAAAACTCCAAAAAAACGTTTATATATATATTTTTTTACAGTTTATACAGTTTATACAACACAAATCTCTGTTCAATCTATTTTGTCAGTTGTAATCACCAATAACCTTGTTGTAAACATACCATACCCGTGCAGTATAATGCAGAAAATGATTAGAACATGCATGACTGGTAAGGTGAAGCGCTGGATCTCTAAAATGTTTTCTGAGGTAAAACTTAGAGCTCCCAGAAACTTTAATGCAGCAACGAATGTGTTGAAAACAACGCAACTTGTGTTGTCTTTAACACATCTCTGTGTCCAGATAGGGGCAACACATTTGTTTTAAGAGTGATGTAGATCTTCGTTAGGCATTATAAAAACTTAGCCTTACCAAGTAGAGTCTGCAGGTCCCGCTTGCTCTTGTTTGCACTGTAGAAGAAGCCTCTCTCCCCACACACCAGATACAGAGCCTCCACCAGGTGAGAGCCGCACAGGTATTGTGACGGGGTAGCCGAGCATTCTGGGAAACAGGAAGTGAGTAGCAGCAACACCACAGGGGCTGCTGGGAGTAGATAGGCCATTCCAACGCTGCTGGAGGAACAGATGCCCGGAGCGACGGAAGCATCACCACAGGAGGAAAAATAGATGGAATGTTTGTAATCCAAGTCAAGTTTGGAATCCAGTTTTGTAAAGGAGACGATTCAAGTCTAACACTGATGTGATTCACAACTGCTAGAAACAACTTACCTGTGGATGGCTGTGGAAGAGGTTGAGATATGAGAGGGTTTACTCTTCATTTATAGTCCATGGGTACGGTCATGCCTTTGATCGCATCAGCGGAAAAGTTGCCATCTACAGCTTGTACCTCCATAATCACTCATCTGGGTAAGTGGCATTAACAAGCAGGCTAGGTGATAAGCTGATTGAGGCTTCGTAGAGCGCACACACACACACATACACTGCGCGATCAGTTCATGTCTGGAGAAGTCAAGGCTGCATCACAATCCACTTATCAGAGACAAATCGACAGATGGATCACACTGAAGGGCAAGCATTTCACTTCTTGAATTAGACTGGAGGCATAACGAGTATGGTTATGCCACAGGCTCTTGTGCATCTTACCTGGAGGAGGAAGTGGTTTAAGTTTCAGTTTGCGGAAAAGGATGGGAAGGGATGTCAGGGGAATGTGCTTGCCCTTTAACAGGCAACTAAAGGTTGTTTTCAGAGGAATTTGGGGGGGGGGGATCATGCTTAAAAGGATTTGGGGAGTTCTAAATACATGTTCAAGGTTCAACTTGAAAGGCCCAACTAAAAAGTGGTTCTTTGGGGGAATTCGGCAAAGGCTACATTGAAGAGGTACATCATCCGCAGCTCAAAAGGATCACTTCAAACGTTGACACATCAAAACGCAAGGCCTGGAGAGGAAGTACTGCGTAAGCGTGAAGTCACGAAGGTAACACTGTCTAGACTACTCCCATTTTTGACTTCTTTTCATTTTACTATTTACCCTGGTTTGGTCATCCCGTTGAGTAACAGGCCAACTTTAAAATTCTAAAGCACATGACTTTCAAAATGAAGACACACAATTGCAAAAGGTATATGATACAGCAGTTATTCAGGGAACTAACTTACAAGCCTGGTGCAGTATATCAAGGCAGGAACAAAGACAGTGACTGGCTGAACTCGTTCTGTTAGATCTTAAAGGTGCATTATGTCACAACAGGATTAGAAAAACAAGGGTGTAGTTGCCATTTCCATCTTGCATATTGAGAGTTTTTTGACATAAACTTTTTCTCAGGAAAAGTTAAAGTGGGCATTTGTTTTTCATATTTGTTAAAGTGAAAGCTACAAGCATCATGAATGTGATCAACTGTCTAGACCACCATATTTTCCTCCTCTCTACTCTCTACTTTGGGTTTTGTCCTTTTTACTGTTGACAGGAAAGAAAAAACACTTTTGATTTCTTGTCTAATAAATATTTTCTCATTAATGATGAAGCTAAGAAGGCTAGGCTATGCCCAGCTGTCTGGTTTTGAATGTCTGCATTTTTTATTTATTTTTTAAAATTCTGATGGCAGTCATGTCCCTGTCTGTGACGACTGGGGTTAAAGTAAGATGAAGTAAACATGACGGATCATTGTTCAACTGGACATGCGTCTCAGGCCTTCTGTAATGGTGGTTTTGCTGTGTCACAGGTTTCCTGGGCATGAATGGTGACAGCCTCCCTGTTTCCTGTTCTGCCTGTCCAAACTATGACACTCACTAATTCTGCACTAACCTCTGTCATGACCTATCCTACTCGTTGCCATGGCTTTTTCAGAGCTGGTACAAGATAGAGGCTGTCTCAGCTGCTGTTTCTTTCATGATTTTTTTTTTTAGGCGAATATCAGATTTGGTGACTTTGACATGTCATCTTTTTCCTTTCTTTTTTTTCCGAGAAGAAAAGTTTGGGCTTCGTTTCTCCTGGTAACTTGTGAAATTGACTTCTATTTTGTCATCTCCCTCAAACTTACACTCATATTCTCCATGGACCCATCACTGTCCTCCACCTCCCAGAAAGAGGGAAAAAAAACAAGTGTGTGTGTGTGTGTGTGTGTGTGTGCATGTGTGCCCGCGCATGGGAGGGAGAGGGAGGGAAAGAGAAAGGCACACCTGCACCTGTGCGATAGAGTAGCGGAATAGTGCGAACATCTTGACAGTGAGGAAATGGAGACTTGTCATTGGGTGTGATGGCCCCTAGGGACTTAAATGATGAGCCAGATGCGGGGTGCCATTATTTCCTCACGAGAAGCAAGATGTGTTTTTGAAAGGGATGTGATTACCCTATTAGTCTCTACTGCTAAGCAGAGAAAAGCAAGTGAATTGAGTTTCATCTGTATACTGTAACTTGGGCTTTGACTGAAAAAGAGGCTTCTGTCGATTCTGAATGACATGAGCACAATTAATACTTTGTATTAAGTTTAGTCTTTTGTATTTTTAGTAATCTTTATGACTTTGCTACTCTGTATTAATTAGGTAAGGGTAGAAGTTCCATGCATGCAAAAGTATTCATTGCTCTTTTCTGGATTACAATGCATACTTAAGCATATCTTCCAAACAATTACTGGAACATGCTTTCTTCATAGGCAATAAATTATGATAATTTCCCTCAGGTTCCTTGAATATCTTGAGGATTTACCACATATTAATGGCATGTACTTATGTGACTTTTTGACTGAACTTAACTGATATCATTAACATCTTGCTCACAAGAAGTACTAACTGAGCTGTTTATTCTTGAAGTAAAGAATACCAATTTTATACAAAAATCTTTATTTTATGTTTCTGAACAGATATAAAATCAAAACAATGAGATTATATTATTTATATTTTAGTGCACATGATGATATGTATTAATCTACTGAATCAACTTAATGAATGATAATTACTATGATGGCTTATTTTTGAATCTATGAACTTAAAGCTGTGAGTAGTAGTCTTGGTAACCATTCCTCCTGTCTGACCAGCTCTGTTTGCCCTGTCCCAGCCACAGGAGAAACCCAAGCTGTGATCATACAGCCTCTCACTGCCTCACAAGTCTCCTTCTCTTGTATTTTTCAATGTGCCTTGTGGTGCCAGACAGTGTAGGCTACAGTATCTTTTGTTTTAACACCAGCATCATTCGAAACCGCAGAGATTAGCGTCATCGTGGGGCACAGAGCCATGCTGGGAGCGCGGCCACCCAAACCCACCCCACCCCAACCCCACCCCACAGCCAAGAGCCCAGACGGACTCCTGAACTTCAGCCGAGGCTCCAGAAACACAATCGATCATGAGCTGTTTGTGGCCGGGCGGGCGGGGGTAATTCTTTGCTGTCGGTGTAAACTCCGGGGCTTTAGTTAGGGGGGCCGGGCAGATTGGTGTATTAGCAGAGAGCAAACCAAACAGAGGGAGAGAGCGGATGGGAGTAGGGTGCTAGAGAGGGAGGGAGGGAGAGAGGTCTGTCGATGTTGGCAGGGGGAGGGGGATGGAACGTGGGGAGTTGGAGGGGGTGAAGCGAGCAGCAGGGAGAGGGACGGGGTTAATCGATGTGAGCGAATCTTCACTGCAAGGCACGGCGTGCGGGCCAATCGATAAATGTGGAGCACCCCCGTGAGGGCATTGCACGCCCCACTCGTGCTGTTGGAAACGAGCACATACACACACACACACACTCTCTCATACATACATGATACGCACACATACAATAATCACAAATACTTTGACACATCTACACACACTTAGATCATCTACTTATCAGTTAGAGAACCATCGACATGTATACTCTCACATGCTTATTCTGTACATATTTGTGTGTTACCTTGCTCATACATATTTGTGTGTTACACATGCTCATACATTTCTACACATGTTACCTGCACACACGTGCGAGTCTGTCCACATTAGGAGAGAAATGGACAGCATTTACAAAGGATTTGAAAGAAAACATGTTTTTTTTTATTAACGTGGAGTGACCGTGGAAGCAGAGGAAATGGCTGACGCCCAGGGGTGCGTTTCCCAACAAAGCATTGTAACTAACAAAGTTGCTAACTTAGTTAGCAACTATGATTTTGGGAAAACGCACCCCAGGTTGTGATCGGTCTGCCTTCTCTGCAGCCCCTGAGTTGAGCAGTGACCTCCTTCAGCTCTTCGTCCTCTCTACCTCTCCTCTTCCTCTCCTCACTCTGCCATGTTGTCCAGTCTGGTGTGTTGTGTATGGGTGTGTGTGAGTGGGTATTGGTGTATTGGTGTCTGTAGTGTTTGTTTTGAGTCTGTCTCTGTGTGTGTGTGTGTGTGTGTGTTTAGAGTGTGTATGTGGGCTATAGTGAAGGCAGAGTTGGGTCAACCTCAGGGAGAGATTCCAAGGAGAAGGCAGTAATGATATCTGGCTGTTACCTCTATCGATGCCAGAGCAATCTGGCAGAACACAAGGGGAATACATTAAATTCACTCAACCCCCCCCCCCCCCCCCTTCCCAACCTTCACTTGTCTTTTTCTCTCTCTCTCTCTCTCTCTCTCTCTCTCTCCCTTCTCTCTTTTTCTCTACTTCAGTCACTTCTCTTTGAACTTTCCCTCATCTTGCATGCGGTGCTCCTCACAGATCCACAGTCCACACACACAAAAACAGCCATTATGCCCCCACTGTCAGCATTCATATCTGACTCGTAGTCGTCCTGGCTTGGCGTGAACGCCGGCTCCTGCTCCTTCCCTTCCTTCATTAGGACAAAGGAGCGGCGTGGAGAGAACGATCCATATTTCAGTCGTGAAAATGGATTAGAGAGGGGGGTCGATAGCGCTCGCCCGAGCCTTTGATTCTAATCTCGCCACGCTTTGATATCAGGTGTGTGTATCTGAGGAATGACCCTATTGACAAAAGCAGGAAGCAGCAGCTATGTTTGTCCAGCTAGAAAGCCTTACCTCTGGCTATCAGGCAGTCTGGTGGTGGTGGAGGTCTTAGCAGCAACAGATGTATGAGGAGAAATCACTATGGCCTGAAATATCTACAGCCTAGCTACAGGGATGTATGTGTCTTTGCAGCAATCATAACAACAGGGTAACAGCAACAAAAACAATATGAAGAATTATTAGTTGTATTATTAATATTACAGAAACAAACACTAGGTATACACAGATACTGACAACAGTGAATGAGAATAGATAGAGATAGACGATAGAAATGTATTCAAGTTTTTCCCTGCCTAGGAATTAAAATGTCTAATGCAGCTTGCTCGTGAGCTACCAGTAGTTCCCCACCTGTTTTTGAGTAGCTATTCAAAAGATAACACACTTGGCATGCATATGACGCTTATTCAATTGTTTCGGGTGGAGAGCAGCAATGTGAATACATGCTACTACGGCTGATATAGAACATTAGTAGCTCTCGGGCACATTCATTGTCAAAGTAGCTCTCAGGGAAAAAAAAAGGTTGGAGACCCCTGTCAGAAGCAACATTGGAGTCTGTATTGTCATGTTGCCGTGACAACAGGTCTTATCCACCTTAGCTTGGCCAAGCACAGTCTACTCTGAAGGGGCCCGGTTGAGTGACATGCAGGACACCCAATCTAAGAAACTACTTATCTGTGACATTTACTTCACATTCAGTTCATGGCATTTCTCAACTACAGTGACTATCTCTGGTCCTAATTGATGGTGTTCCATGTTCCATGTTCCATTTCATGTCTGCTCCTTCGGCTGTGCAACCCAATAACCACCACACATGCTGACAGTCACAGGCTGATACTGGTGGACCTGGTGATCTGGAACTCTATTCCTAGTGATCTCCTTATGCACGTCACCATAGATATCTATGCGCACCACCCCCAAGTGACCTCTCCACTCCACCGTTACCTTTTGTGATTGACATCCCAGACAGACAGTGACATTGGCAGGGTCCCATCATCCCTTCCCATTTAAGTCATACAGATGTTGTAGATTGAAGTGTCAAAACAAACGTCACGATATATAAGGTACTCAAGTCAATGTGTCAGGTCATTGGGATGAGCCAACAGACTTCGTCTTTGACTTAAATAAAAATTTGCTTTTATCACAGACTGCCATCACCGGGCCACAAACCTCACTTGATATTGCCACTAAAAAAAGCTTTGCCCTGGTCTTAAAAGTGAGTCTAGTAATTCCCCCCGCCACCCTCCTGTCTTAGGGGGGCCTATCAGGGCACTCAGAACCTCACGGTAGAGCCGGAGGGGGCAGCCAGCAAGCAAACAAGTCTTTCTGTAGCCAAGGAAACAAGGTTAATTTTATCTCCTAGCAGCTCTTATTCATATTCTTGTTTGATATCTCGATTTTTTTTTTCATTAATATGATCCCTCTCTCTTCCTCTCCTCCTCTCTCACCCACTTCTCATCATCTTCCCCTTTAAGTCGCGGGGGTGGGCGGTCGGTTGTGGGTTTTCTATTGTCGGAGGCACCTGTGGAGCTGGAGTGGCCCTGGTCGCTCTGGGTAATATGTGAAACTGAGCCCCGTCGTCGCCACAGGTGAAATGGCGCCTGGGGGAAAGGCAAGGGGTAAAAAGAGGAAGGAGGGCGCTTGCCGCCGCTACTCAATTTTAACGACCCCTTTTCATTGTTCCATCGGCAGACCGATAAAAAGCTAAGCAGCCTCGCCGTTCTTAATTATGCTTGCAGCGCCGCATCCTATCTATCTGTTTGCTTTGGCTGATGTAACAGCATTAGTTAATCATGTAACCGGATCGTAATTGAGGAGGGTGGGGTTGGGAGGGGGCGGAGGTGCAGGGCGGGGGTCATGCTGACCGAAGGTATTCGTTGTGCTCATTGCAAGAAGATGAGGGTGAGATCAAAAGGGCAGCCTGTGCATGTTCTGCCCTTCTGACCATTTCACCTCCTGCCCCTGCTACCTGCCCCCCCCCCCTCAACTTTAGCCCCCTCAACCCTGACGAAATCCACTGCCATGGTTACGGCGGCAGCGACGTTGTAGCATCAAACGAGCGTGGCGCTTAGAGGAGGAGGTACGGCGCAAAAGCCTGTCCATCACAGTGAGGTAATGAGATCTCAGTCGCCTGCCTCTTACAGCGCAGCGGCTTTGATATTTAAATCATCACAGGCTATCGGCCTGGATTCAGATGCGATGCACGTCAATTTAATCCCCCCAATCCCTGAGTGAAACTTTAATGGGCTCTCTCCCCTCCTTCCCTCCCTCCCTCCTGCTCTCTTCCTCTCCCCCCCCTCTCTCCCTCTTTTTTCCCGTTCTCTTGGTGCACAATCTCAGATTGATCAGGTGTTTGGGTCGTGTGGTAAAATTTCTATGAAGGACTCTTCTGGTGCATGGTAATGGACCACAAAACATGGAGCAATAAGTTTCATTATTCATCGGGGTCTCCGTAATGCATCACCCCTGCTGAGTTTTCCGGGCCCGCCGATTGGCTGGAAGTTGCCTGCAGCACGAAAACAAGCTAGCCTCATTTTTTTTCTCCCCTAGACTTCAGAACACTATTAGCATACTGTTAGTCTTTCTCTCTGTCTCTGTGCTAGTCTTTCTCTCTCTGTCTCTGGTCGGGTCGATTGTGGTCCACATGCTTCCTCCTCCTCGTTTTGTCTCGGGCAATCACTTTTCAAACACTAAGATGAACTGCAAATGATTAACAAGGCCCAGGCCTAAGGAGGGGGGGGGGGACAAAAAACAAAAGGCTCGACAGAAACCTCCTTAAAAGAAACTCGCACAGAGCACCGGTGTTTTGGAAACAAACGTCCATTTCCAGAGCGGATTAATATCCAGCGGAAAAAAACGTCAATAGGCTTCTTGGGAGGGATGCGGCAGCGGCAGCAGCAGCAGCAGATTGAAGCTCCAAATGGCCTCGGGGTCAGCCCAAGGCCACGCTCGTCATTAGATGGCTGCGATGATCACCTCTGGCTCCTCTCACCGCCTCTCGGCGATCTCACTTGGGGCCCCCTGCAGTCACCAGGAGCCTCTTCCATTTGGCAGCGTGGGTAATTAGCCAGCTGATTTATGATTAAGACGTTTTTAACTAATGCAACGCAGAGCGCAGAAGAACCAGAGAGTGCGAACGAGCTCTGTTCGTCTGATACTCACACACAAACTGTCTGTGGCTGTCTGATACTCACACACAAACTGTCTGTGGCTGTCTGATACGCACACACAAACTGTCTGTGGCTGTCTGATACGCACACACAAACTGTCTGTGGCTGTCTCCATATTTGATTTGATACTCACACACAAACTGTATGTGGCTGTCTATTTGATTTGATACTCACACACAAACTGTCTGTGGCTGTCTGATATGCACACACAAACTGTCTGTGGCTGTCTCCATATTTGATTTGATACTCACACACAAACTGTCTGTGGCTGTCTGATACTCACACACAAACTGTCTGTGGCTGTCTCCATATTTGATTTGATACTCACACACAAACTGTCTGTGGCTGTTTGATACTCACACACAAACTGTCTGTGGCTGTCTCCGTATTTGATTTGATACTCACACACACTGTCTGTGGCTGTCTCCATATTTTATTTGATACTCACACACAAACTGTCTGTGGCTGTCTGATACTCACACACAAACTGTCTGTGGCTGTCTCCATATTTGATTTGATACTCACACACAAACTGTCTGTGGCTGTTTGATACTCACACACAAACTGTCTGTGGCTGTCTCCGTATTTGATTTGATACTCACACACAAACTGTCTGTGGCTGTCTCCGTATTTGATACTCACACACAAACTGTCTGTGGCTGTCTGATACTCACACACAAACTGTCTGTGGCTGTCTCCATATTTGATTTGATACTCACACACAAACTGTCTGTGGCTGTCTTCATATTTGGTCTGATACTCACACACAAACTGTCTGTGGCTGTCTCCGAATTTGGTCTACGCCCTCTGCTCATCGCATTCTAGGTTTCTATAGGTGTGTGGGTGCACAGGTGATGTATGGCCATCCTCACGTTGGCCACAGAGATCTCTGAATGAATTTTCAGGGGATGACAGGTGTTATGATGGGTCCTGATCCTGCAGATCAGTCTGCACCACTCCATCAGCCCTCCACCATACCCCCCCCCCCCCCCCCGACACACACACACACACTCACAGCACCTCTCCAACCAAGCTATAAGTTGTCATCCACCGCTGGCAGATCCACGCGCCATAAACTGTGTTTTAATGCCGTGCGTCTGGCAGGATTCAGTGCCCGTCTGTCTTCATTAAGGTGACAACTTTATGCAGGGAAGGATGGGTCTTTACTGTCATCAAATTGGCACGCTACCAATCAGGTGTGCGGGTGCGTTTGGCATGAAGGCGTTTGCGCTCCCGCAGCAGGCGTGATGGGTGACTACACACTTAGCTTGGTGAGGAGTTAATCTAGCCTAGCCTACTATCAGGGGTCGGGAACATGGGGGATTCCACGCTTAGCTTGATGAGGAGCTAGCCTAGCCTACTATCAGGGGTCGGGAACATGGGGGATTCCAGGATCTGGTGCATTAGAGAGATAGGGGCTGTGACGGCGCCACAAGATGAACAAACATTTACACCATTTTTTACTATCACTTTTACGGTGCCAAATAAAAATGACATTGACCGCTACCCGAAACAATGTCCTATATATCACACTTACATCTCATATTAAAGCAATTTAAGGTTCCAGCACAAAAAAAACAGGTATAAAATAAGGAGAAGTAAAAAAAAAACTCCTCATAAAATAAACAGGAAGAATAAAGTACCTGGCAACCTTACCTTTGATGCAGGCATCCCAGCCAAAAGGACCATCTGATTTATTGAATGATCCAGCACAATAGGCGCTTTAAAGCCTTTTATTAATATTTTTCTATTTTATTAAATGGGATGAAAGGGGTCAAGGCAGCCATTACTCTGATTAATGGCCGATGTTGGGTAAAGAAGATGCAATAAAGCCTTAAAAGTTAATGCTGTTGTCGGGCCACCGGTGGCTGATGGGTCCATAGGCCGAGAAGGAACTAATAGACATAATTCAGCAAGGTAATGTCTGATAACCGCAAACAAGATGGATCTTGCTTGGCAATATTATGGAGTATGTCGAGGCGACTGGGCACATTTATGTGCATTATTTATGCCCGGTAATGAACACCATAATGAAAAGTGGACACAACGATAAATATGAGCCTGCAATATAACGCAGAGGATAATCATTGGAGCAATTAACGTGTCCTGAAAATGCACTGGAAGCGAAGAGCTTCACTTTTTTAGCCCGACCACAAAGCATATTTTATCTGAAAGCGCAAGGATTAATCAGCAAGGCGCTCTATAATAATTCACTTGTGGGTAGCACCTGGAAAGTTGTTACAGTCTATAGTTTTGATTTAATAATGTAGATTATTTAGTTCATCTTTAAGACTTTTTTTCTCAGATCTATCCTTTAAATATAATTTACATGTTTATGTTTTATATATGATACCTTTTTATTTACTGGTATGCTTTATGCTTTCATTGAATCAGTAAAGGGATTAAGAGGTCTATATTATCTAACAGTAAGGGGATTGATACTATATAATTTTGTAAGTCGTAATGTTTTAAATACATTGATGTGTGTAGCCAGATGGTGACACCTTAGTTACAACCAGAGTGATGGGTTAACATGTCTGTTGGTGTCTTACCACTGGGATTCTCCATTGCTGAAGCACTATCTCTAATTACTTCTGAATCTACTTCTGCTGAACTGACAAGCCTCCAAAGAGAAAACATGTGATTTTCTGTCTGCCTCTTTCTTTCTTTCTTTCTTTCTTTCTTTCTTTCTTTTCTTTCTCATCTATCAATAAACCCATTTATTACGGTAATGTAATGTTGTTACTCAAGGCTTCCCTTAACAGTTTTTTTTTAAACCTCTTGTTTCACTGGCGACCCTCGGCAAGGCCTTGTTGTGGCATTGGCCGTTTAGATTAGATTGCACAATCTATGAAGGAGGCCATGAGCAGGGAAGATAATTGATGAAAGTGTTCTCTGCTTGCCACCCGACAGTGTTATGTGTGTGTGCGTGTGTGTGTGCGTGTGTGTGTGCCTAACAGCTTGTGCAGGGTGAATCTAATCTGCAACACGGCCTGCTATGACAACTCGGTGAAGTAAAGTTTATCACTTCGGTGGTGCTTGATGTATGGCGTAGTGCATTTACTTTGCAAGCGCTATCATACATTACAGAGAAGACATGTTGACATTTTATGGCGCAATTCTAATGGCAAAGCCTCGCTGTGCTTGTTCGCACACCAGTATTAGATTGTGTGGGCAATTATTTTGATTAGCTGTGAAGTGACAGTATGTGGTTATAAATAAATGCCACGGTGCTAGCCCGTGGTTACTAGCAGATGAGTTAGTGAGTGTGGGGAAAACAGAGTGACTAAACATTGCAGAGACTTCTGAGAGTTTGGTCACCAACGAGACCGAGGGATGCTCGTCTCGCAGTAAAAAATGTCTTGGTCCTTTCTAAATGCCGTCATGCCTAGTGATTGACACCTCGGCGCTCAGGGATCAGACCGGAAATATGAAAGCAAGGTTGAAAAATCGATTTGCAGCGTCCAAATTTGATTTGTCCCCCTTGCATCCCCACGCCACCTGTGTTGAGGTGCAAGTTACAGATGCTGACGGACCAGCATCCCCCCCCCCCCCCCTCAGCTGAACCCTATCGTTTTGCACCTGTCACTTCCTGTTATGCGTGACTACCGCATTTCTGAGCATTCCGGCACAAGAGAGGAAGTGTGTGTATGTGTGTGTGAGTGAGAATCATCGGAGGGAGAGGGCCCAGGCGATCTGACTCATTAGCTGGAAGGGAAATCACAAGGCCAGTCCCCCGCTGATAACACTGCAATCCTCCCTGTGATCTGGGGCCATGTTCTCACCAGGCCCCAAAGATCCTCCAGGCTCTGTCCTGCCCAGCCCAGCCAGCGGGGTACGGAATGGGGGTGGGGGGGGGGGTTGGGGGTTGCTGACACATTTCTGTGTGTACCGTCGGCTCTTTGAGGAGAGGAAATAAGCCAATAGATAACACACCGAGCATGTGATGTCTTCCTATGGATTAACCGTAGATGCAGTGGCATGCTAGCAGCATTCCACTGCTTTAATTCCCCAGCAGACAGCAGCACGGTGGCGTGACTGATCAAATGTTGTCAGACGCAAGGCCCAAGAAAGGTCAAAATGGTGTCAGATATATGTCAGATCAACCTAGTCAGCCCCATTGGTTGACAATGTGTTCCCATCGTTGTACCACAAGCATGGCTTTCTACATTTGCGTTGAGTAGGAGGTCAAGTCATATCTGAGATGTTGGTAAGACCAGTCAGTCCTGTTCAGTGAATGTCAAGGTAGGTGACTGAGGTGTGATGGTCCTCAGTTTTACTGTTCCCATGAAGAAGCAAAAGACAGGATGGCTGAATGTTTTTTTTTTCATGTGATTTTGATTGTGGATTGTACTGTTGTTGTATTATTTCCTAGAGGAATCTTTATCCTCTTTGGCTATTCTGTAAAATTGTTTGAATACTGTGTCTGGAAATGGCAAGATTACCTTACGATGCCAAAGTCACAAGCTTAATCAAACTGATGCACATTTCATAAGACACTGGGTATGGATATGGGTGTTTGGGTGGAAAAATCCTCAGTCACTACATTTTTGTGTTGCCTAAAGCATCACTGTACCATCAGTGAAAACATCTATTACAAACACACTGTGATAAATCCTTTTCATATCCCCAAACTGAGTTTTATAAGAACGTTACCAATCTGAGCAGTATATCTAATGACAATAGATGGCAGTATTGGTCTTCCATATTCCATTTGAAACATACCATTGCCCTTACTTGAAACCCACAGCATTGATATATTTGTTTATAAAATGTTGAGTAGATGGAGTTTAGTGTATTGGCTGATATATGCCTTGGCTAGCAACCTAGTCCAGACAAATAGATATATGGATCTGTGAGAGATACTGCTTGAGTCAATATTTGCAGCGCTTTAATGGCCTCAGAAAAGGTATTTGGATTTCTCTATGTTGCTGAAACCTCAGCTATAGGATACTTGTGAGCCAGAGACGGATGAATTAAACATACCAAATGGAGGTGTTTAGTTTGCATTTATTTTCTTGCCTTTGAACAGACTGATAACTCAACTAGGTTATTACTACATCTTTCCCTCTCTGGCTCTGTAACTTGATAAGAAAGATGTACATTTAGAGAGGAAGGGAGAGAAGTGAAAATGACGGTGTTGTCCTTGAAGCACAGGCTCTTTTTTTTCTTTCCTTGGTTGTTCGTGTGACCCTCTCAAGCCTCACATAATTATCATGGGCCGTTAAATAGATTGTTCAATTGAATAATAATTAAAAAAAAAACTCCCGCAATTAAGTAGTGCTAACTAACTCTGAATGTCGAAGAGACAGCCCTGTGTGATTATAAAATTTTTCCTGATTGTTCGTGTGGAAAAAAAGAATCCCTGTTTATACTTCTTGAATAGAATAGGATATTATAAGTGCATACCTTTGGGAAATGATAAGGACAATTGTCTCATTCGGAATGAATTAATAGTGTTAGCAAAAGGAAATTAATTACCTACATAAATGTTGCGTGTTGAAAAGAAATGAAAAAGGGATCAGGCAAGTGCAAAGAGAGAAGCACCTCATTTGTCCATTAACCACAACCCTAAGGAAAAGTTTATTAATTTTAAAGTACAGTAGAAGTAGTCATGGGAAGTAAATTATTTTATTGTGTAATTGCCTATTAGGGCCCTTAGCTTGAGACCAGTCTAGTGACCCACCGGGGGAGTCACCGCAAGGAGCCGGAGGCCTAACAAATCTCTCCGTTGATATATTGCAGCAATGCTGTTGTCTGGACTAACTGGACATAGGGAAGTTGGTCTTCAATGATGCATCAACTGTAAGATTCTGGCCATTAATATTGCCCTTTCTGCACGCACCTGTGGTGTCTCTGACCTGGATTAGCCTCCGCGGTGGCAAACATTTGACGAGTCTCACAGCTCTTGGTCGTCAACATGAAGGAAGGATTTTAAAGGAGAGATGTGTGGGTGTGCAGCAGACCTGCTTTAGATTTAGAGAGCAAACAACAAGGGCCCCATCTCTTTCTCTCTCTCTCTCTCTCTCTCTCTCCCTTTCTCACTCTTTATCCTCATCTTTCACCCTCCCCTCCTCCTATATCTCACCCATATCACCCCGTCCCCCACTCCAATCTCTCTCTCTCTCTCTCTCTCTCTCTCTCTCTCTCTCTCTCTCTTGCCTACCCCCACCTCTCTCTCTTTCTCTCATCAGCACTTCTTCTCCTGGAGGTTTAATGGGAATAGTTCTGCAATCATTTGGAGTGAATTAGCCAGCTTGTCACCAGTGGACCATCGAAGACACATTATACCGTAAAGCCAGGCCGTGTGGCCCAGGCCGGTCTGGACCCAGCCCAACCTCATTACTGAGGGGCGAGAGTTCTCATGACGTGCCTCACCGCCTGGGCCAGAGAGCAGCCATCAGGAGGGGAGGAAGGGGGTGGGGGGGCACCTACATAATGAACTCTGGAGGTCTGAGGATGGAGGTGAAAAGTTCCCTCTTTCTTTCTCTCACTGTCTCTCTCTCTCTCTCTCTCTCTCTCTCTCTCTGTGTGTGTGTGTATGTTTGTATTTGTGGAATAGAATGGTCACTCTCCCTTTTTCTCTCTCCACTTCCCTCATCTCTCTCACTCTATCTCTCTTTTTATTGCTTTCTCTGTCATCCTCCTTCATTTTCCCTCTATCCTTCCTTCCCCTGGTGCACTCTTTCGTTCTGTGTCTTCCCTTGCTCTCCCTGTCTTCTCTCTCTGGCTTTCCGTACATAACAGACCTCCTGCAGGAATGGCAAACACACACAACCTGGCCAACCCGGAACAGGACGGGAGGATTGTTTACAGAGCATGCAGTTGTCAAGGTGACGCATGCTGACACATTCTCTCTCTCTCTCTCTCTCTCTCTCTCTCTTGGACTTACTCATTTGCACCATCACCATGACACTCACTCACACGGAGCACCTTACCTTACCTTACTATGTACAGAGAATCACAGGCTCAGTCCCTGCCTCAGCCATTGCAAGCGCCTCTTGATTAATCACCCACTATGTGGATACTGTTTTTAGAATTGATTTAGATTAAGTGTTATTTAGTATAATTTGTATTTTAGTATATTTAGTATATTCTTTATCTTCTACTGTCCTTATTGCTTAGTTGTGTATTTTATATTATATACTTTTAATTACTTTTTTCTGCTGTTAGTGAATGTCTGTGTGATGTCTGTATGCTACTGAGACCTTGAATTTCCCCTGTGGATCAATAAAGTATCTATCTATCTATCTATCTATCTATCTATCTATCTATCTATCTATCTATCTATCTATCTCCTTCCCTATTTAGACTTTTCTTTCTCTCTCTCTCTCTGCAGTGTCTTGGTAAACACCTCTCCTTGCGGAGGAAGGTCTTGTGGGCTGCCAGGGTATTTAATATGTGCAGCACCACTGTGTGTACTGTTGAGGGAAGGGAGGAGGGAGGGAAGGAGGGAGGGATGGAGGGAGATCGAACTAGAAGGAGAAAGGGTGAAGAAGGGAGGGAAAGAGAGAGGGGGGGAGAGAAAGAATGAAGAGAGAGAAACAAACCAATGTAAATAGAGAGAAGGAGAGCAAAAGGAGGAGAGAGACAGAGAGAGAGAGAAGGTTTAATGTTTTGGCAGTGAAAGTGAGGAGAAAAGTGTAGGCTGCAAGCTGCTTAAAGTGCTCAGTTATTCCAGGAATCATGCATATGCCTTGCATCTTTACATACCGTGCAGCTTCTCCAGCGGCACCCACTCCCTTAACCTCGTACCCCCCCCCCCCACACACACACACACACACACACAACCTGCCACCTTCACTCCCCCCCCACCCCACCTGCGCCCCTCCCTGACAGCTGTTCCTGCTCCACCTGTCCCTTCAGATCATCCTAAATGATCAGCCTACTCCCACCTCACCCTCAAAGGCTTCTGGGAAAGGAGCACAGCTGCCTGCCCTGCTCTCGTTTGATCTGCGGAGCCCCAAAATAGTCACTGTCGGAGCTGGAGGTGCTGGCGCTGATGGGGGTGAGAGACCTGGTGGACCTGGTAGCCAGTAATGGGCTTTGGCTTTGGCCATTGCTTTTTAAAGCCTCCGTTAGATGTGGTGGCCTCCCCTTTTGTGCGCCTGTGAAAGACTCCCGCGTGGTGCAGATTACTGTGTGTCTAGTAGCCCCTTATGGTTCATGGTATCAAAGAAGATTTCCCTTTGGAGTCCTGCCAGCAGCAAGGAAGGAGCCAGAAGCTCTTTTTTCGTTATTTGTTTTCCCTCCGTCTGAAAACTGTCCGGTTATCCACACGAGTCGAAGTGATCTTCAGTGGGGTTTTTTTTCTGCATTAGCCATTAATGGTTTAGGGCCTATGGTAGCTACCTGTCAGGGTTTCTGCTACCTATCAGAGTTTCTTTGATATCTTTCATCTTCCTCTTAAGAACAAGGTGTTCAGGACAAGATAGGTAGACCCTACAGATCACTGAGCTATAACATTATATTCTGACGCTTTACATTACTGAATTGCGGTTACAGCAGAGAAGCCTTTCATGGAAAGGTCATCTGAGTTAATTTAAACAATCCCAGTTTAAATAAGGGAAGCTTTTTTCTTGAAGGAGCAGCCCAATCCACTTAACAAGTCGTCGGTGTTCCCCAGCCGGAACTTCTTATTGCTGTCTCGTGCTTTGAGAGACGGCAATTCCGTTTTAATTTTTTATTGTCTGTATTAGAATTTTAATTTTAAAGTGCGCCGATCAAAGGAATTCATTTCTCTGGTTCACGGCCGAAGTAATCCCAAGTGAGATGGCTGCTCAGTGGCGGGGACATGCCCTTCTGCAGAGGTGAACACAGAGGCTCTCTCTCTCTCTCTCCCTTCCTCTCTCTTTTCTCTTCTCTCTCAATCTATGTTTTTTCTCATCTGTCTGTCTGTTTTTTCTTTCCCCTGTCTCATTCTCTCTTTCCCTTCTCCCTCTCCCACCTCTCTCTTCTCTTTTACCTTCTATCCATGTCTCATTCTCTCTCTCTAATTCCATCTTTCTTAGTAAGTAATTTATTTCATAGGTCATTATAAAAGTTACTTTTTTGTATGGTAATTACTGTTTAGCATAATCACTCTCCATGCTAAACATCCTATTTACCCCTCGATCAATGACGCATTCATTGCATACGTGCAATGGTTGGTATTTATACTTGTGGGTGTACTCCTGGCCCTGAGCTAATCTAGAGGCAGTAATTAGCTCTGGTGGTGCTCTAATGTGGTACTCCTGGAGAACGACAACGAATAACACAGTTATTTACGGCAAAGACCTGAGGTTCGGAGAGAGGGATGAAGAGGACAACGGAGGTGTGTGTGTGTGTGTGTGTGTGTGTGTGTGTGTGTGTGTGTGTGTGTGCGTGTGTGTGCGTGTGTGTGTGTGTGGAGGGGGCCGAGACAGAAACAGGGGCTGCAATCACAACTCATTAGCACCCCCAATTAGCCTTTCAAACCACAGGGTACAGGAACACTCTTCAGTGGAGGCGTTGGAAAAAAGTGACTGACCTTCATGCAAATGACCACATGGTCAAGCAAGCGTGGGCCCTTCACTCACACACACACACACACACACACACACACACACACACACACACACACACACACACACATACACACCTGAATGTACAGTATACCCATTTCATACATGTGCTCACTCATACACAACTATACTTTTAAATGCAAATATGCCTCAGAGAGCTATAGCGACGCCTGGTGGTTGACATATTAGCACAGGAACAGTACTCAGTACTATGATGTTGCCAAGGATCAGGTCTCATTCAACAGTTTCTGTGCTTCTTCATGTACAGTTTCTCTTACATAAGAAGGCAATGCAACATCAGCTCTATTACTGGTACAAGAATCCCCACACACCCCATCAATCCCATAATTATGTCAGGTAGCATCTGTCCTCAAATGTAAATTAATTCACAGAGTGCTTATTAAAAACACACACAGATGAAAGTTCAGTTTGACTGCACACAACAAAAACAAACAAACTGACAAAAAAACACAAAACAAACAAACAGAAAAATCAGCTCAATGGAGATGCATGCAGCTCAAAGCTGCAGAGATAGTGCTAATCTGCAGGATGGTAAACAGAGTAGAACAGCCAGGGTAAAGCTGTACTGTGCTGTGCTAAGCAGAGAGCAGGTTGTTTGGGTAGATGTGTGGGCTTTATACTACTGCTGCTGCAGTGCTGTGGTGTGGGATGGGAGAGGGATGGCTGGGGGAGTAGGGGTGTGGTAGCGGGGTGGGGTGTGGTGTGGTGTGGTGCAGGGTGCAGTGCCGTGTGGTGTGGTGTGGTGAGGTGAGGTGTGGTGTGGTGTGGTGTGGTGTGGTGCGTAGAGTCGGACGCAGCCAATGGGAAGAAGCTGCTGATTGCTGCAGGAGAGAGCCGCCAGCAGCTGCTCAGGTTAATGAGTGCAGATAAATTAACAGCGCCGGCGTAAATCAGCTTTATTGAACAAACTAGCACCATTACAAAGGATTTGTTCAGCAATAACTTTCCCCCCGCAATGGCGCCTGCCAGGAATGGACGGCAATTGGGAAACAAATTGACTTTTTTTTTTCTTTGGTTTGCCTTTGTTTGGGAAATATAGAACATTTCTCACATCTGGCTCATGTTAATGGCTGAGACCTCATGATAGAGCGTGCGTGCGTGCGTGCGTGCGTGTGTGAGTGTGTGTGCGTGTGCGTGTGTGTGCGTGTGTGTGCGTGTGTGTGCGCAAGTGCAAACACGCGTCGAGGGGAGTACAGTGGGTGGGGTGGGGTGTAATTGTGTAATGGGTGTCCACGGCATGTCCAGCATTCACCGCAGCTGAAAGCGCCGCATGTCCTCCTGAAGCCCAGAGCCCTCCATGACTCCCCTCTAGTTCTCACCTGGAAACACAATCAGCATCTACAGAAAAGCCACGCTGACCTCCTCAACTCTCCTCCTCCCTCCTTCCTCATCTTCCCATCTCCTGCCCCCCCCACACCCCCCGCCACCTCACTCCTCTCCTCCTCTTGTCGTGAGGCCTTCCCCATCTGACACTCAAATCAAATGGGCTTTTCAGTGGCGTATTGATGCGCAAATATGTGTCCTCTTGGCCTCTCCCCGTGAGCCTCATTGACAACAAACACTGCTTTTGTATTCCCTCCACTGAGTCCTCTCTCTCTCTCTCTCTCTCTCTCTCACTCTCTCCCCGTATGCTAATATAAAGAGGACCAGAGCGGTGTGCATAATCAGGCTTGGGGCATTCCGATCATGTTGTGCTGCTTCAGTTAACAGCATCAATAAACGACAGGTCCTCCCTGTCCTAAATGGTAAGGCCTTGCCTATTCAGGGCTGGCAGATGGGAATCATTGAGAGGCAAGGAAGTGCAACAGTCCTTAAGGAGTCCCAGAGCTAAATTAGGACTCTAATGATATTTACATTGGAGCTGCTACACCTGCCATGGTTGATGAGGCATTATGGAGTTTGCTTTTTCTTAGCCCTTCAGCAGGGGAGTTTTCAACATTCTAACTGAAGATTTTGTTCTGCAATAATGTAAGATTCTAAAATTCCATGTTCAATTCAATGAACCCAGATATTCTTTAGAGCGTTCAATTTGGTACCGGCTTAAACCACAAGATAATAAGCTAACGTGCCATGCAAGCTCAAACAGCCAAAAGACTTGCATTGTGAGACCTTACTCAAATCATCCAAATGTCAAATTCCATCTTAGAAGCTGCCTAAAGATGTAATACTCGGATATATACACCCTGGCCCATTTGACAACTGCACAACAGGTAGCTTTTCTAAGAACCTTGCCCAACCCTAACAAATCTACATTTTATTTTGTTCTTAAGAGACCACTTTCTTTCCCCACATGAGCAATGGTGAAAGACCAGGTCCTCACAAAATGCCCCTCCATTTTTACAAAGCGCAGCATCATTAAATGTGCAATTGGCGGACGGTGACTTTCCTGTGTATTATACTTCAGCTGTAAAAAGCCTTCCGGTTAAAAGCTGTAGTGGACTGTCGCTATGGTGTAGGGGCCAGAGGTGGCCTATGAAAATGACTCTCATGAATCAGGGCCTCAATATTCATTGATCTCAATGAATAGGAAAATGGTGCTGAAATGGTAAGCAGGGGTGGGTGAGGAAGAAGTGGAGGAGATTGGCACCTTCGACTGTGCCCGACTCCACAGGTGATCTGGCCTCTTGTAATAATTCAGAACCAGAGAGAGAGAGAGAGAGAGAGAGAGCGAGAGAGAGAGCATAATAGAAGGAGATACAGAGACAAAGAAAGTGGGAATAAAAAAGTGTGGGGGTGTAGGGAAAGTGTGTGAGGGGGCGGGGGTTGGGAGGTGGGTGCTGTTATGTGACAAAATGGCCGCTCCAATTTAGGCTGTACTATTGCATTGCACCATCCTGAGACTGCACATACAGCAGGAGCACCTGCAGTTTGGCTGCCCACTGATCTGAAATAGAACATCGCCCTTCTTGTCATGAGCGGAGGGGAATCTAAGAATCACACTGCTAGGTCAGTATCTGATGAAACCCTATATGACATAAACACACAGATATTGCCAGCGTCCAGGAGTAATTTTCAGCACAGTGATTTGTATTTGGACATTCACCCATACAAGTACTTTAAATGCGATTCACTTGCATGGATTTTCAAATCTCACTGTTTTCACTCTATTACCTTTGTGATCGAATATCTGCAGACTAGATTAGTCTTTTATATGTGCTCTTTAGATTTAAGAGATATTATTTATTTATTTTTCTTTTCTGTGATCTTGTTATATCAGCACTTAAATTCTGTGTGTTTGTTGACAAATGTAGGGTCTTGTTTGTATCTAGGGAAACAATCAGTAGAGATGACAGGCTGCACTGCCACAATCAATTGATGCATTTAAATGAGCTGAAATGACCTTCAGCATTTTCTTGTGACCTCGAATGTTTAGGTAGCAAAAGGCAGTAAGTACTGTTGACCTTGTTGTTTGTGAATATCTTCACTACTCAGATATATATTCAGATATATCCCACCTCTATTCATGTATTGAACTCTCACTCTGTTCATCTATTGAATACATGTACCAGTGCATATTGGATTCTATATTCTGTACAGGATGTGTTGAGGTTTTCTGACCTTCCAGCAGGTGCTGGTTCTTTCTGTTAGGTTGACAAAGAAAGGACATGCAAGGTTGAAGAAAGTTTCTCTGTGTGTGTGCGTGTGTGTGTGTGTGTGTGTGTCAGAGTTTCCGCTAGAAAAAAATGGTGCCGGTCAAAGTGACTGGCAGAGATTTTGTTTTCCGGACATTTTGATGATATGCCTGTCAAATATCCTAGGCTATAATCCCTTCTTAATTAGTCAAATTGAGGAAAACTGGAGACAGGCTATGTAGCTTAAATAATAACATAATCAGGCTGTATAGAATGCAACATGTTCATTAGCCTAACTTAAACATGCCTAACAAGATCTAGCCAGTAGCCTATCTTTTCATGGACAGCAAGAGTCCAATTTGTTCGTTGTTTTAAAAAGGCTACGTTGTTTGTTGCTGCTACCCACGTTATCTCCAGTGGTGACTGTTTAACTTACACAGATGCGCACACACAATAATGAGCGCTCACACCACTACCCCCTAATGCTATGCCTCTTTATTTGATAACAATAAATTAAGAAATGTTTTCCCATTCTGGGAAATGTTTAGTTTCTTTTTCTTTCGGCCGCGGTTCAATGATACCGTTTAATTGTGCCAGAAATTATCCGCGGACCAGTAATCGCCTCGTCGAGGAGGCCCTAACCCTGCAGATCATAGACAGAGAACGCATAGGCCTACTGTATGCTTTGGGTAAAGACACTTTGCGTGTCCAGTGTACACGGAGAATGACAGTGCAACCCCGCAACTC
>NC_055976.1:23844062-23846562 GCF_018492685.1 Alosa sapidissima | reverse complement strand
ATGTTACCCGATACTGCCTCCCATGGCCGAAACTGGTATTATGACACTTGTCGGGCTGTGGCTAGTAATTTAGCATGCTAATTCAGGTTGATATCTCTTCAGCACTATACCTTGTCATTTTTTGAATGACATCATCGCCCTTATTTCCTCTCATTCTTTTGATGCGTGTAGCTCATTTTTTGGATATTTTTACCTCAATTCTTACACATGGCACCTTTAAGAGAGTGTTCACACCGCAAGCTTTTAAGGGCAGAATACTGCCAGATATACCCTCACAATAGAGCCATCCCTGGGTTAGGCCCACAAGACCAGGACAAGGGGGTAGGCCCAGCAAGGAGCCAACACAGGAGAACAGACATGAACAAACACCACGAGACACGTGGCTTCAGCTACCTTAGTACATAAACCAAAAAACAAACAAAAGAAATAAAGAGGAAAACAGTGGTCAGACTATGAATGATGATCGTTTGTAGATCTACAACAGAGATTGTTCACATTAGCAGATATTGCAGATATTATTTTCCCATATATACTATAAATACATCATCATTCCTTTAAACCAGTAAGACTGTTCACATTAGCAGGTATTGCACATTTTCCCTGATGCACTATAAATACATTACCCCTTTAAATCATTAAGACTATCCCCATTAACAAGTATTGCACATTTTCCCTGATGCACTATAAATACATTACCCCTTTAAATCATTAAGACTACCCCCATTAACAAGTATTGCACATTTTCCCAGATACATTATAAATACATCATTCTTTTAATGCTCACAAAAAGAATTTGAAAACATTGAGAATGACAACTACAGAATAAGAATTAGCTAGTTAAAATAGGGCAGTAGCCCATTGACCACATGAACACAATAAGGATTAGTACGGCAGTGAACTGCCTACCTTGGCTGTGACCGCCGTACAATACCACCGTTTCCAGAAGGAAATTGGAATGGAAGAGGACCCACGTTAACTATGGGGGCATTAGGAATAAGACAGTATGATTACATTACACATATAGTATAGCATAGCTAACTAATAACATAGGGCCAGGGCACAGTCAGCTTTTACCTAGGCGGATGTGCTTAAAACCATGCTTTATTGCCTACCTGCTCATCCTTTGTTACTCCCAATAGAGGGAAAAATAGTTTGCATGTAGGCTACGGGTCTCGCACCGGCACAGTGAAACGAGCCAGGAACTACGAGGAGTTAAACAAACACTAGTGAGCCGTACGACGGCTAATAACAAACACAGACCGTAACCTGCACGGCATATGATAGCAACAGGGCTAACCAGAAATAGTGAAAACCCACCAAACATAACAGCTTACCTCCTAATGCCCAATGTAAAGTTCTCAAATAGCGTGCCCTCCCCGGCTTATGTCTTACTCCGACCAGCGACGGCAACGTGCAACTCAAACAATTCCCGGGAGCATTTCCTGGTTTATCAAAACGGATGTTACGGACTCATTAATCCTCATCTCATGCACCTGTAGGTGTCAGCCAGTGAATGTCTACGTGGGCTGACCCCATCACACTGGTCTTGGCACATAACATATATTGCAATTAGTCAATATGAGTTCATGTGTAATGTGCTAGTAATAGTCATCGGTTCATTATGTTAGATGTAATAACAACCTATGTCACATTCTATGAAGCATGATAGCTGTCATGATAACTGCCTCTAACAGTAGGACGTTGTTATATCACTGGAGATAAACTGTCATGAAAAGCTATGAGTGTTTGATATCTGGCGTGACATATTTATGGTATAGCTATGGCAGGCTTGTGGCAGAGGGTTGAAGTACAATGCTCCTGAGATGCCTGATACATTGATGTGCGTTAGGTAAACAAGAGGTCTCGAAAGCTGCCATCTGTATTCAAGGCATCTGTGTACCTATAGATCAAGTGTACACGCCGTCGCGCACACACAAGGGGATGAAATAAAGAGGATTGTAAATAACATAAAGCAGGGATAGGCCTCCGAATAGCTTGCAGTACGATAATCTCTCTCTTTCCCCCTCTCTCCCCCTGCCTCTGTGAGCACCTTGGGTTGCTTGTCTGGAGGATGTCTGCTGATTGCGTTTGCTCTGCGTTTTTTTCTCTGCGGTGAAAGCACACCTTTTCTCTCCCCTTTTGTCTGTGTGCGCTACACGTCCACCAGATTAGCGCTCAACAGCTATTGATAGAGCCGCTGTTATCTCAATCTCCCCCAGGCTCCCTAGACGGGGGGTTTTGCCAGTGGGAGCTAGTGCCCTGCGTGAGCTCCAGGCTCAGGGTCTAATGTACTGTTTATCCCACACAGCCAGACACAAGCAACTGGAGCAGGCTCTGTACATTTGCTCGACGTGGCGTGGTATCTTCACGTTTAATTGTAGTTTTCGAGGCAAGAGTATATGCCTCTTTAAAATGCAAAGTCTAATGTGTGTGTGTCTAAAGTATTGTGTGTGCGTGTGTGTGCGTGCGTGTGTGTGTGTGTGTGTGTGTGTGTGTATCT
>NC_055976.1:23821562-23839062 GCF_018492685.1 Alosa sapidissima | reverse complement strand
TTGGCACTGCGTAAGCCATGTCATTAAAAATTAGAACCACCCCACACAAGCCCAGGCGTCAGGGGGGCCTAATGTTTGACCAAAATAGCAAGCCTTGACATTTCATTGTCTTGGGCTATGATATATGAGTGAAGATTGCCAATAGTGTGCTAATGATCTCTGCTCTGTAATTGCTCTAACTCACAGACGCCGGGCCCCCTGCCAGTCGAGGTGATTTATCAAATATATGCTTTTATGATTGGATCTGGCTGGGCGTCAGTCTGAACAAGCTGAGTGGCACAATTGCATTGCTTTTTATGGAGTGCGGGAAGCGTTGGCTCACATCATTGGGTTTGATGACGGCGGAAGCTAATTGAAACCTCCTAAAATGACATGGGCTTCCATGATTGAAAAATTTAAATTATTATTATTTTTTCTTTTCAGTTGTTCTTCTTTTGAGTGTGTTAGTGTGTGTGTCTTTTGTGTGTGTGGTGTGTGTGTGTGTGTGCGTGTGTGTGTGTGTGTGTGTGGTGTGTGTGTGTGTGTGTGTGTGTGTGTGTGTGTGTGTGTGTGTGTGTGTGTGTGTTTTTTGCTGCTCTCTCCATCCAGGTTACTCGGTTCGTCGCACTTGCTGGCAGTCAACCACGTTTGCACTGCTAACTGTGTGGACACATGCAGATCGGTGTCTGACTGTGTTTATCAGGAGCTGTCCTGCAAGGATGAAGACTGAGCGAGTTGCAGACTGGCCCCATTTCAGAGCGGCACACACACCAACCTCCCCCCTGTTCCTCTGCAGACGCTTTGCACTGCATCCAGATCAGACTCCACACAGCATGCTCAGATGCATTGTGTTTACACGCAGTATGGTGGCCTGCATGCCTCTGTACATGACTCATTTTCTTTTGCCATGTCCACTCCACAGCTCAGCAACCTTTACACTGCATCTATGTCCTACATAGAAGAAGAATGAGAATGAGGACAGAGGGAAAGCAGGTAGTATAGATATGATCGATATATAGATATGATCGATGTATATATATATATGATCAATGTATAGATACTATCGATGTATAGATATTATCTATGTATAGATACTATTGATGTATAGATATTATCAATGTATAGATATGATTGATGTATAGATATTATCAATGTATAGATACTATTGATGTATATATGTTATTAATGTATAGACATTTCAATGCATAGATACTATCGATGTATAGATATTATCAATGTATAGATGAGTATTTGAAAGAGAGCTGTAAATAATGGCAGGACAGTGTGGAGGGCCCGCTCTAAGCCTCATCTGTTTCAAGTGAATGTCACTGTAGGGGAGCAAAGGGCCGTTCACACCAAGAACGACAACTATAACGGTAACGATAATAACAAAATGTTTCGTTCTACTGTAGCTAATATGAATGACGACGTCCACACATAAGCTAAAACGATAACGACATGAAGAACGATATTGTTGGCCATCACATTCAGAGCGATTTTGAGAATATTAAAAAGCTGACCAGGAGATGGAGATAAAGAACATGTGGAGGAGGAGATGAAGAGGAGGAGGGTGTGGTGGAGGAGATGGAGATGAGGAGGAGATGGAGATGAGGAGGAGATGGAGATGAGGAGGGTGTGGTGGAGGAGATGGAGATGGAGGAGGAGATGGAGATGAGGAGGAGATGGAGATGAGGAGGGTGTTTAGAGAGGCTTCAGCAGACGGACTGAGCCTAGAGGAGGAGGTGGAGGAGGAGGAAGAGGTGGAGGAAGAGGAGGTGGTGGACGAGGAGGAGGTGGAGGACGTGGAGAAAGAAGAGTTGGAGGAGGAGGAGGTGAAGTAGGAGATGGTGCTGCAGTCATAGACCTCAAAGGATGACTCAGGGATGTCGTCACTCCTGCTGTGCTCATTTTCAACGAAATCACTCTCATCACCCCCTTCCATCTCTCTCTCTGTATCTCTCTCTCTGTCTCTGTCTCTCTCTCTCTGTCTCTCTTTCTCCCTTTACTTCAATCTCTCTTTTATGTACCAACAGACCTAATGCCTTTTTAAGTCAGAGGCAGCAGCTGCACACTTGTGATGATCCCTTTTTTAGTTTTGGAGGTATGAAATGTCTCGCATCTTCACAAAAACAGTCTCGCCATCAATTTGCGTTAAAACTGGAAGCCTCTTGGTCTTTGAGGAACATTGGTAATTAAATCGCCTTCAGCAATTGACAAGGTGCGAGTAAGCATCTCAATAAGGACGCGTATGGCCCATCTTGTTTAGGTCACGCTGATAAATGACGACATTGATTCGTCCATTTTCCATCTGGGACACCTTCAGTACTCTTATATAGGCGAGAGCCTTACGATTCCTCAAGGTATGAAGAGGCACTTACCATTCAACGCTCTTATTCTTTCCTATTGAAATTCAGCGCCACCATCTCATCTGTATACGAGAGAGTGTTTTCATGGCACTTTTTATTATGGCAGGGAGGGAACGGAGGTGATGTTGCTGAGTGGCGTTTAAGGACGAGGGAGAAGAGGGGGGGTGAGGGGCTGGTTTAGGAAATGGCTGGAGGGTGAGGAGGCCTTTGCGTGCTGGAGGGGGAGTTGTGTCTCTGTTGGGCTGGGCTCATGTGGGGGGGGGGCGTGGGGGGGGGCTCTTTCTGCTGAGGGCGGCAGATCCACGGGGCCACTTCCGCCTGTGGGTCATGGGTTGACAGCTCGTCCCAGAGTCGAGTGCCAGCTCGCACCTCAGACACACACACACACACCAGTACTCTGACCATGAAATGGACTTCACTTTTGCATACAAAAGAGAGCTGCTTATCATCATACTGACGAGAATAGATGTTCACACTGGCTATGGGGTTCTAAATGATCTTACTGCAGTGCTGCTATGGGGTTCTAAATTATCTTACTTGCAGTGCTGCTATGGCAATTACGCACTGTTTTGCCTATACACACACTACATGTACTTACACACTCTCACACACATGCATGTTGGTGCACACATATGCACCAATTTATGCTTGCAGCAGCTCAGGCACTTTCTAAAATGTACATGCAAACATACACACACACACACACACACACACACACAAAAACAAACACAAACTCTCTCTCTTTCTCTCTCTCTCTCTCACACACACACACACACACACACACACACTGTGATCGGGATGGCGTTGCGGTGATGAAAATAGGAGACAGTGGTAATGTTTCTCAAAAATAGCAAGGTTTTATTTCCACCTTAGCAGCTGAGCATGTACTGTACCAGTCTGGAGAAATCAGAAAAAACTCCAAACAATAATCTCAAATCAATCACTAAACTTCAAAAACTATATCAAAATTAACTTTGACAACCCTTTTTAATTATAGGGTAAATAGGCTTCAAGTCACTAAGAGTTTTAGGCCTATAAGCAGGGGCAATCACTTGCTCACCTCAGACCATTCTGCCTCCTACTGCTCTCAACCATATTCCCACCATAGAATTTATCTCTGCCGACTAAAACCAATGCACAATCAATCAATCAATCATCTAACAAAATGCACCTTCTCTATATAAAGATCCAAAAATACATTCAATACCATAAAACCCACAGTTTCATAACAAGGCAATCTTATTATATCATTTCATAACCTAATACATAGCATAAATAACCAAAACGTCCCAAGCACCCCTCTTGTCCTGCACACTTGACCTCTGCTCGTGCAGTACGTCACACTCCACAAACTTATAAATGTTCCTTGCGACTTTCCGTCGGGTCTTTTCTCAGTCCTCAGACCAGGAAGCAAACATCCAACCACAACGTGAGATCTCTGCTGTTGTCTGTGTTTCCTCAACCTGCAGTTGGCCACCCTGAAACTGAGGCTCTTAACTAATATTGTCCCGTATGCGTTTGTGTTTCGCAGTTGCTATTGCAACCATGCTGGATGTCGTTCGTGTTCGTGTGTGCAAATAAAGTGTGTTTGTAAATCACGTTGTCAGTTCTGTGTGTTTAGCTCCCGTGTGAAATGAACTGTAGCCGTAACGGGCAGCCGCACCGTTACACACACACACACACACACACACACACACACACACACACACACACACACACACACACACACACTTTGGTTTAGACTGTCAATGCCTTTCTTCTCTTCTTCTGTCTCTTTTTCCCTATTTCTGTGCATTCTTTCTTCCTATATTGCTGAATACCCGGACCTGCACACACACACACACACACACACACACCTGCACCCAACTTTGTCCTTGTAATGCATCAGCAGGCATTTGTAGCCTTCTCACGTCGCTTGCTTCATCTCAAAGACCTGAACTCTATGAGCAGTTGATGTGTCTCACATACATAAATTGCAAAACACACAAACACACACACACACCCACACACACACCCAAGGACATCCACACAAATGCATAGCTACAGACACATACACACACACACACACACACACACATATACATACACACATACTGTACAAACACACTGACACATGCCATGAAGGCAACGCATACTGTCATTATTTTTTCATCCCGGCCCACCTTCCACCTCCCTCCTCCTAGTCTTGATTACAGACGCGCTCTGCATGCAAGTGATCTGTGCTGCGTGCGTCCACACAATCATCTCATCTCATCTCCGCTCTCTCTCTCTGAAGGATGGACACTTTCTATTACCACACGGTGTTCTCTGTGGCCCAGCATTGACTGAGCCCGTGCGTTGGTGTGTGGACTGTGTGCTGGGCCTTGCGCTTGACAGCTGGATCAGTGCACGGCGAGTCTGAGTCATATTCTGCAGAGACCCATCGGGGTCTTTCTAGCACTTTATTTTCTCGCCCCCTCACACACATACAGTACACACACAAACACACACATACAAACTCTCTCTCTCTCTCACACACACACAAATACAAACTCTCTCTCTTCCGCTCTCTTTCTCTCTCTCTCTCTCTCTCTCTCTGACACACACACACAAACTCTCTCTCTTCCTCTCTCTCTCTCTCACACATGCACACACACACAAACTCTCTCTCTCATACACACACACAAACTCTCTCTCTTCCTCTCTCTCTCGCTCTCTCACACACAAACTCTCTCTCTCTCTCACTCACTTTGGGGGTAATCAAAACTTGGTACCCTCATGGAGGGTCCTGTACAAGGGTCCTATCCCTAAAAGATCTGTTGACCTTCAGTGACGTGTGCTGCACAGTGCCATGGCCACAAAGGCACACACACACACACACACACACACACACCTGCACAGTGCCATGGCCACAAAGGCACACACACACACACACACACACACACACACACCTGCACAGTGCCATGGCCACAAAGGCACACACACACACACACACACACACACACCTGCACAGTGCCATGGCCACAAAGGCACACACACACACACACACACACACACCTGCACAGTGCCATGGCCACAAAGGCACACACACACACACACACCTGCACAGTGCCATGGCCACAAAGGTCTTTGTAGCAAAACTGAGGTCTGATGTTTCCCCCATGTGCAGGTTTTGTGATGTCCCTGATACACTTTTCCACTGTTTTTTGTGACTGCTCACAATTGGTTTCCTTTTTTCATCTTTTGGAGGCAGTGTTTCAAGGATTAGGCTTTACCTTCTCGAAAGAACTTTTCATTTGTGGGGTCAAGTACTCCAAAGCCAAAAAAGATCTGTGCAGCTGCCTGAACTTTCTAATTGGTCAAGCAAAGCTGACCATTTGGAAAGGGAATCGATTGGGGGAGGAGGGGATATCTGTGAATTTAGTGGAAATGTTTAAAGGGTTAGTGGAGTCGAGGGTCAGAGTGGAATATGCCTTCTTCCACGTTACAAATAACCTTAGTTGGTTTGGACGTAAATGGTGTGTGGGTAAAGGCTTGATCCATTTTTCTGATGATGGAAGACTGATTTTTAAATGGTGAAACAACATTCTGTACCACTGCTTTGCCGTGTGTATTAATGGGGATTGAGTAATTGATCCATAGTATGGTTCAATAAATGAGATTTTAAAAGTAAAAAAAAAAGTAAAACTCTCTCTCTCTCATACACATACACAGGTGGAAAGCTCAGTGGTCTGGTGGTTTTGGTTTAGACTGTCAATGCCTTTCTTCTCTTTTTCTGTCTCTCTCTCTCTCCCTCTCTCTCTCTCTCTCTCTCTCTCTCTCCACATGATGATTCACTGCCTGGGCCACGGCGGTGCATGAGTACAGCCAAAGGAGCCGTGCACAATGAACCCCCTTTATAACAGGTCTGCACCACTACGCCTCCACTACACCTCCCTCCCTGCCTCCATCACCTCCTCCACCTCCACCTCCACAATCACCTCCCTCCCTGCCTCCATCACCTCCTCCACCTCCACAATCACCTCCCTCCCTGCCTCCATCACCTCCTCCACCTCCACAATCACCTCCCTCCCTGCCTCCATCACCTCCTCCACCTCCACAATCACCTCCCTCCCTGCCTCCATCACCTCCTCCACCTCCTCCTCTGACCTCCCAGCAGTCTTGGCCACACACCTTTCACCCTGACACACACCCCTCACCCTGACACACACCCCTCACCCTGACACACATCCCTCACCCTGACACACACCCCTCACCCTGACACACACCCCTCACCCCCATGATATCTACGGAAGCTCGGATTACTGCGCCGGCCCTGTGGAAACGCTACCTCTGCTGCCGCCGCCACCCCTGGATCTGCTCACAGGTCAGCGGTGGGGTGTAATTACCATCCTGCTCAGATGTCGCGGCACCTCGCGCGCCTCGCAAAGCCAAAGCCCAGCCAACGCACGAGGAGGGGGGGGGGGCAACGTGCGCGAAAAAAAAGGTCCCGCTGGAAATTGAATTTTCAGGTTATCCGCTTAGCAAATAATTTCATCTCTCTCTCTCTCTCTCTCGCTCTCTTTCTCTCCATGTCTTCACCGCTCGACACGCCGAGTCACAGCACGGTTCAAGGCCATCTACCCGAGAGAGGAGAAGAAAAACGAAAAAAAAAAATGCTGAAGTCTCTGGAGACTCTTACCCAGAATTGAGCAGCACTGTAGGCCATGCCATGGTGGTGGTGGTGGTGGGGGGGGGGGGGGGGGGGGGGGGATTAGCATAGCTGTGTGAGGAATAAGATGCAGGTAGTCTGCACATCTATAATTTATAGGAGGCTAGATTGAGAGGTAATTGAAGCCTCTTCACGGCGCCTGTATTAAACCAGTGCTCCCGCGAAGATCCACTCCCATGGCGGCCAGAGAAGGATTCTTATACCACGTCAGGAGAGGGGGATTGGGAGGAAGAATTACAGAGGAATAAAGTGTTGATATAGAGAGAGAGAGAGAGAGAGAGAGAGAGAGAGAGAGAGAGGGGAGAAAGTAGAAGCAAATAGGTTTGCACTTTCTGGAGTTAGACAGCCATTCTCTGTATGTCTGGGAGAAGAGAACATGCGTGTCTATCACTCCACTGCCACCCTCTCTCCTGCTGTTTTCTCTCTTTCTCTCTCCATCTCTCTCTCTCCTTCCTTCCTTCCTTCTCTCTCCAAACACAGTTCACAGGAACTTAGCCTCTCATGTCCTCTCCATAAACTCTGGAGGCTTCTTATAAGTGGTTGCCAGCATAAAGCCGTCTGCATATCTTGCATACAAGCATACAAACACACACACAAACACACACAAACACACACAGACACACACACACACACACACACACAACCAAACATCCAGACCAAACACACACATACACACACATATAAAGACACCACACACACACTGTCTCTCCCTCTCTCCTCTTCTTTATTTCAGATACACAAAGTATAAGCACACACACCCACACACACACACACACACACCCACACACACAGACCCCAGCGCTTGCAGCTCCTGGAGAGTTGAGCAGGGCAGTGACGTGCGCTGGGCAGAGTGTGAGCATAAATACTACAACCCAGCGAGCCGGGCAGCCAGTGTGCCGTGTGTAGTGTCCAGTTGAGCCTCACAGTCCCACTCACTCACTCACCCTCCGACCTTCCGACTCTCTCCTGCTGCTTTACTGTGCTAGGCTAACGCTAGCACTGTGTTCTCACTCGCTGATCAGTGCTTGAGCAGCTTAGCTTCAGACACACACACACACACACACACACACACACACACCCTCTCTCTCTGTCTCTTGACTCTGAGGGAAAAGGATCTGACAACAGAGTGTGCTGTGTCATACACACACTCTCTCTTTCCCTCTCAATCTCTCTCTCTCTCTCCCACACACACACACACACACACACACAGGCAATCTCTCTCCCTCAGACTGAGAGGTAAGGGATCTGACAGCCGACTGTTCACTGCTCAGACCTGCCTGCCTGCCTGCCTGCCTGTCTGAGCCCAGAGGTGACCCGCACTGGCCTCGACCCTGTGTGCGCTGTGACGTGACGCGTGACGTGACGTGACCGCGAGGACTCCTCGGCAGGTAAGCCTGTGAAATCCCCTCATTTGTCTCGGCCGACATGCTTCTGGCTGCCAGACTTGTTGACTGACAGGCGTGGCGAGCTGTTGATCTACGGTGATCCGCCGGCTGCGAAACTTTCAGCCAGTGCAAGGAGAGACAGGAGACGGAGGGCTGAGTCGGTGGGTGAAGGGGGAGGGGGGGGGGGGGGAGATCACAGCTTGACTCGTTTGCTGTAAATTGATCCCGGGTGACTTTTGCGATGGTCTGTGTGCTGTGAGTTTTTATTTATTTATTTAGTTAGTTTTTCTTTTCACAGTGATTCACAGAGCGAATCCTGTGCGCACTGAAACTACAGGAAGATGTGAGTGTGTGTGTGTGTATATGTCTGTCTGTGTGTGCACACACTTGTATGTATGTGTGTGTGTGTGTGTGTGTGTGTGTGTGTGTGTTCCAGAGAGAGGAGAGAGGGACAGTGAGTGGGCTGGTCCCTACTGGTTCGTCTGTTTTGCTTAGTCAGTTGAGCATATGACCTCATCACAGGTGTAGGTGTGTGCTGTGACTGTCAAGTCTACTCTGCATTAACCTTTCACGCATTTGAGTTGTTCTTTGAGTGCGCGCGTGAAACAGACAGAAAGTTCTGACTATAAATGACTTTTTGACTTCTCTGAGCTCTCAGTTTTGTGTCTACACAGAACACATAAGTGTGTGTATGTGTATGTGTGTGTGTGTGTGTGTGTGTGTGTGTGTGTGTGCACGTGTGTGCCTGTGGGTGTGTTTGTGTGTGAGTGAATATATTCTCTGTATTCTCCTTTTTCTTTCACTCCTGGTAACAAGAGCTTTGCACTGCCAGAGAAAAGGACTCTGGATTTGGAGTTTGATTGAAACTATTCAGTGGCAAATTGCAGGGGGGAGTTGGAGGATTCTCTCCTTATTAAGTAGCTCACACACAAGCGCTTCTCCGTGGTGAATTCTCCAGACGGAGCTGATTGAAGTCTCCTGTATCTGCAGTCGCCGTGCTAGATCATGTGCTTAAAGATATGGGCTTGACTTCACTGGCACTGGTTTGACTGTGTTGTTATTATGTGGGAGCTGCACAATTTTGTTATTGACTTACCTGAGATATCCATTTCGGAGGTTTCTTCTGTCTTTTTAAATATTTGCTCATATATTATAGGGCATGGGGTAGTGGGTTGAATTCTCTACTATGTTTTTACTGTAAGAAAGAATCAATTGTATATTTTTGCATAAAGTGCCAGTTGAATTGTGACATAAAATCCATGGTGGTGCTTGCGTTTCATGGACCTCACTAAGCTCACTGCATCTCTCTCTTTACTTCTCTCTCTCTCTTTCTCTTCCTCCCTCTCCTCCCCTCATCTTGTTTAAAATGAATCTTTTCCTGTAAATTGCTGGATTCATTTCCATATGCAGGGAGGGGATCCAGACCTGTAATTGTATTCTGTCTGCTATTGATCCCTGCTGAGCAAAGAGCAGAGGAGAGAGAGAACAGAGAGAGAGAGAGAGAGATGGAGAGAGATGGAGAAAGAGAGAGAGAGAATGAGGACAGTAAAAGACTGAGAGAGAGAGGAGAGGAGAGGAGAAAGTGAGGACAAGAAAGAGCAGTTGAGAATGAAAATAGAGAATGGAGAGAGGAGAAGAGAAGAAAAGAAAGATAGCAGAGAGAGAAAGTGAAAGACAGAATAATAGAGAAGAAAATGGAGGGAATTAGGAAACAAGAGAGGAAGACAGACACACAGAGGAGACTTAGAGGCACATTGCTGGGTGCTGTACCGCTAGCACTGGGCTCTAGCTGGAGCTGTTTGCCTAGCTCCTGGTGGTTCGGAATTGAGCATAAATCCCACCTGCACCGCTCGCTCCAGGCCCAGGCCCCCGTCCATACGTCATTTAGCTGGGGCCCATCAGCAGACAGATGACCTGGCCCCCCGCCTGCTGCTGGACGGGCCCCACAGAGAGGAGAGGGGAGATGGGATGGCGCCGTGCCCAAAGACGGGGACAGAGAGAGACTGAGGACGGTGAGGGCTTTGGCTTCAGTCCAGGTCTGACCACTTGAGAAGCACGGTCTGTTCAAAATTGATGCTTTCCAGCATCTCCAGTGCACAACTTCACTCTTCACTATCACAGACACTCAGAGCAGGTTTCAAATATATATACAGACTGTACCCACTCAAATATATAATGTATTTATTTTTTAATGACTTATCTCTATCTAA
Organism: Alosa sapidissima; assembly: GCF_018492685.1. Classification (NCBI taxonomy): domain Eukaryota; kingdom Metazoa; phylum Chordata; class Actinopteri; order Clupeiformes; family Clupeidae; genus Alosa; species Alosa sapidissima. The sequence continues at coordinate 23,828,432 of NC_055976.1, read as the reverse complement.
TCCTCCTCTCCACACACATGCATGACCCTGACCAATGGCTATAGCTTCGGATTGGTGAATTGGTGTGAGATGGACTGAAGAAGGGCTCGGGGGGGTTCCTATCCTCTTATCCCTCTCTTTTCTCTCCTCTCTTCCTCTCTTTTCTATCCTCTCTTCCCTCTCTTTTCAATCCTCTCTTCCCTCTCTTTTCTCTCCTCTCTTTCTCTCTTTTCTATCCTCTCTTCTCAATCCTCTCTTCCCTCTCTTTTCTCTCCTCTCTTTCTCTCTTTTCTATCCTCTCTTCCCTCTCTTTTCTATCCTCTCATCCCTCTCTTCCCTCTCTTTTCAATCATGTCATCCCTCTCTTCCCTCTCTTTTCAATCATGTCATCCCTCTCTTCTATCCTCTTTTCACTTTTTCTTTTCTATCCTCCATTAACTTTGGGCATCCTCTCTTCTCCATTCACCTCTCCTCTGTTTTATTTCTCTCTATTATTGTCTTCCTCTCCTTCTGTTGTTTTGCCCTTTTCTCTGTTCTCTCGCTCTCTCTCTCTCTCTCTCTCCCTTTTTACATGTTGTGTTTTCCTTGTTTTCTCTGTTTCCTGAAATTGAAAAAGAGAGAAGTGTATCTGTACAGCAAAAACTACAAGCCAGAAGTTGACTGCCTACATGACTAAAGTAGTAATTACGGATGCTTACCCAAGTGCCCCATTTTAAAGCATTAGTCGCACTGAGAAGTGCATTACAGGGCAAAAAAGCTCTCATAACCATTTTTGATTTATGTCTGTTTTGGCTGAAATTTTTATTCATTTTCCCCACAGACACCCCCACATCATTTATATCGGGAAGCACTTAGAGTAATGATGTTCTGCATGTAAACAACAAAGATTCATCAGACAGATCCATCAGAGTTGCACACCAGAGATTCGTCTTTCTACACAATCACGGTGGTCGCGTATAATGCTCAAGCCGAGAGCTGGACTGGTCATTCACTGTGTGCCCAGTTCGGTGAGCGACTGGTCCTTCTGACTGCATGTGGCACTGATGTCTGCGATACAATGAATCAGCATGAGTTGGTGTTTGGTAGCAGATGTTTGCCGATGGCTTCATGTTGTTATCTAAGAGACGCTAGCACCAAACCAAAGACCAGGGGAGGTGTAATTCAAGGATGATGTGAAGCGAAGCGAGATTCATGAACAGCCCTGGCAGGAGGGGAACAGACAGGAAATGATGTTTATTCACGCCAAGTCAAGAGACGACAGAGACAGAGGACAGTGGTGCGATGACAAACAACGGAATGAAATATTCACATCCTGTCAGGCGAAATGTCACAGACTGTAATCTGATACAACGCCGCTGGCCCAATCATGGCTAATAGCCCTCAGTTATAATTCAATCCTAATCCTGTCTCCCCTTACAAGTAGAGACAGCTTCACGTTGACCTGTCAGTAAGTGTGTGTGTGTGTGTGTAAAGTTGTTAGCTGTGGAACCTGATATAATGTAAATGTAAATCCACATTTCACCCCCCAGTTTGCTAATGAACACAAATATGTAATCCTTAGTACACTTAGTCAGCAGCTATAAATCACTTGCATAATGACCATCATTGAACAAAATCCCATGTGAAATGTACCGCTCGAAAACAAAAGCTCCCCTGTATACTGCATATAATTTATTGGCCTTTATATATATTCTGCATAACTAAGTCTTTTGGCTGGCTGGCACTATAATCCCTTAGCTTGGAAGGTGTAGCCGTGTGTGTTAGTGTGTGTGTGTGTGTTTTTGTGTGTGTGTGTGTGTGTGTGTGTGTGTGTGTGTGTGTGTGTGTGTGTGTGTGTGTGTGTGTTGAAGGAGCTGTCCGATATGGTACAGGCTGTGCTTTTAAAGCCCTTGTTGCTTATACGTTGTTACTGTAAGTGGTTTTATCGTAGCATATGAAAAGCCAGGCAATGGTCCTGTGCCCCCCTCCCTCCTCCCAGATCACTTTCAGAGGGGTGTGAGCAGGGGGCACTGAAAGTGCAGCTTCGGCATTTCCCCACCCTGTGACTGTCGTCATGGGGACGATGGGATGAGTGCCGATGATGTGTATCCCTCTTTAAATATTTCATATTCCGTAGGTTATTCATTTGCATGTGTAATTGAAGCAGTTCATTTTGGCAGGAGGACCTTTAAAAGACACAGTGGAACAATACTGTTAGGAAGCCGTAATTAACGCTAGCTTGATTGCGGTGGGATATACACACTCACTCAGACAAGTGTACACTGGTGTGTGTGAGTGTGTGTATGTGAGAGAGAGAAAGAGTGTGTGTGTGAGTGTGTGTATGTGTGCGTGCGTGCAAGATTATCTTTATGTAATGCGATCAGTTATTTTATAAGAAAACTTTGAATATCATCCTGAGGGCATCTGTTCACTAGAAGAAAATATTCACATCTCAAAAAGAAATGCCCTAGAAAAAAAGTTACACTCAACTCTCTTTTCAATTGTCTGAGAGAATACAAATAAAAGCAATAAAAAATCACATTCCCATAAAAGAACACTTGTACTTAGCCTGAGCTGTTTCCCCCAGTGGATGGGAGACATCTCCTCCCTCTCAATCGCTAAACCATGGATAATGATCAATGCCACCCCCGCTCCACAACCACTTTGTAACAGAAGCCATTATGGCAAGTCCTCCATGCTCCAGCGTCCTTATGCCTCTTTAGAGGAGCGCCTCAAGGCCCCATCACCCTCCCACACCCCCCCAAAGGCTCCCTATTCCAGAAAATCAGAGGAGGGTTTCACAATTGAAACCTCCATTATGCCTCCCCAGCTCCCTCGTCACATTTGTTCCTCTTCTGCAGACAGGTGCATACGTTCCTCTGTGTATTCTAGCAGGACGGTTCTTGAATTAAGGCTTCTTTCTTTTCCTCTGAGGTAAGGATGGGGCCTTACATGTGCTCTTAAAAGGACCCGTCTAGTCTTTTGTCCTCAGTAAGAACCCACGCTGTCAAAAACAAAAAAACCCTCCATGGTTCTTTTCTGTCTGCTTCTTGGTCGAGGTCTGTGGCAGAGGAAAGCCGTCTGGATAAGTGTCACATTAAAAACATCTTAATTCGCCGCAGTCTTGAGGCAAAGACTCCTCTTGACACCTAATCATTTTTTTGCATCACCATCCTACCACTCTAAAACCGCTGTAGTTCCTTTTAGGGAGCTATATCCCTCCTTTCAAAATGGTCTTTTTTATTAGAGAGGCGGCTCAGTGTGTGTTGAAGTGTGGTTTTCGTCCCCTGTTGGATCGTTCCGACCCTCCTGCCATGAGAAGTATAACTACCTCCTCCTGATTGGTCCATGGTCCAGTGAAGCTCAGTGAGAGGATTTCATCACGGAGGACTGTAACCCCTTTTCCAGCTGCGGTCATCTTAGGCGAATCCGTTTAGTTCGTTCTCAAGCTGGAGTTGCTGAGCTTGAACCTCTTGTGAGCATTAATATCATGCATTCAGCTTTTCCTAATCGTGCCAATGTGTAGATCAAGGAACACAAGGACACAGACATACACACAAAAAGACATAGAAACACATACATACACACAGACAGACACACACACACACACACACACACACACACACACACACACACACACACACACACACACACACACACAGACACAGACACAGACAGACACAGACACAGACACACACACACAGACACACACACACACAGACACACAGCCACAGACATACAAACACACAGAAACACACACACACACACACACACACACTGTACTGTACCTAAACCTCTGTAGTATGAAACCAGAGGAAGCCCTAGTTTCCACCAATCAGACCTGCAGCTCCATGTCTGTCACCTCCTCAGATCCCAGACCCTTCCTTCGCCGACAGCCTTTCTGGAGCAGTTTAATTAAGTGTGTTGAGCACTCAGCAGCGGTACTGCTTGTGTTCTACACCTCTCGGCGGGCACCCACCCCCACCCACCCGCCTTCCCCTCAATGTCACTCGCCCACGCTCTGACGGCTTGTTAATTGCCGGGGGGTTTTAAGCGGAACTTGTCCCGTAATTGCGTTCGGGATGGCAGCCGTCTGGGTTCAGCCCCTGTGCTGCCTTGTTTAGGGCTCCTCCACGCGTGCTCCGCAGGTGTAGAGAGAGAGTCCCACACATGCAGGCCGCTCCAGCATCCATCAGCCGCTTATTGACTGCCTGACTAGGCACAAACGAGGGCAATTGCTCCGGGAGGTGTGTTTGCGTGCATGTGTTTGTGTCTGAAATGTGTGTGTGTGTGTGTGTTTTAGAGCATGGGCAATCGGACTCGTGGGACCCGGGCTACGTGATGGACAGCATTGGAATCACTGACCTTTTGAACCATTATGATGTCCATATTGACGTTGTCATTAATTCTGGGGTTTTTTTTCCCACCACAGGGGCTTTGAAGAAGTTTATTTTGACGATGCAGCAGAATCACCCATTGATGCTGTTGTTTTCTATGTCCTACCATACATGGCATTTTCAGTCGCCAGCCTCTATTAATATATATCACCCCAAGCAAAAAAAAAAAAGAAATAAAAATTCTATTTGAGTGTAGTTCTAGAAGAGTTGCTTTAGTGTCTGGTAGCCTTTAGATCAAGGCCAACAGAGTAGTTGGGAAGTAGTGATTTCTGCATCGGCGGAGGGAGAAAAAAAAACAACAAAAAAATGTCACGTCTTTGATCTGCCCATGCGCTTAAAAAAACGTCTGCATATGGAGACATTAAGCAGTCTGTTTGAAGCAAATGTTTACCTTGTGTGAAGTGCATCTGTGAGTTGGTGCACCCACAAGGTATGCTTGCATAGAACTTCCAGATTAGGTCTTTGGCAGGCCGAGACAGCACCTCATCATCACCATGCCAGACAGCTAGACAGCCAGACAGAGCATCTGAAACGTCCAACAACACTTTACTCTAAATCTCTGGCATACGTTTCACAGACGTGTGTCATCATGTCGGTTGCAGATGCCATTTTATGTCATTACTTATCAGGTAATAAATAAATATGTAACATGTCACTATAACATACTAAAATTGCTGATAACTGTTATCAAAACTGTCAGCTGATGACTGCTGTTGACTAAAGTGACAACTGATGTTAGATGCCTTGATATGAAAACTAGTGCCAAATGAAAAATCTCACAACATTAGTGAAAATTAAACATAACTTCATAGCCGAGTTTGTGTCTGATGGCGTGGCATTTGGATTTGATTAAGTGGAGTGTTCCAACATAGCCTGGAGGCCAGACCCAGCCACAAAATTTGAGGTTGTCAAATGCCTTAATCGCTATTTTGTGTTTGTCTTTTAAAGCTAAGCTGTCATTATCTTGTATAACGGACACGATTGCAGAAAGTAAACATCTCGCTTCTTTTGTTGTAAACAACATGAACTGGATGTGACACATCTTAACCGGACTTATCTCAATGGAGCGACTCCAGACCAAAATTTCCTGCCTTCAAATTTTGCGGCCGGGGTAAATTTGGGCAGGCTTCCAGGCTACTAAGTTCATGGATCTGCCCTGTGATTCAGAACCAGTCCACATAGAAATGATTCGTCCTTGGTGCATATTACAACTTTCTACCAAGTTTCCTTAAAATTAAGCCCATAGTTTTTTTTTTTATAATCCTTATTAAGAAAAGCTGACACTCAAACAAACAAACAAGAAGCTGAGACCAACACACTCACCACTCAAACCAACAAACCACAACAAAAAAGATAACTCCTCCTCCTCATGGCAGAGCTAATAAACTAAACACTACAACAGCATTTATTGGTCATGGCAACCTGTCAACATTTTGTCATAAAAATGGTCGCCCATAGAAATTCATGACAGTTTGTGGCATCTACCGTGACATCTTTATGACAATGTGAAGTGATGGAAGACTCCAGTAGTCTTTGCCAGATGCTTTACTGAAAGAGCCTGAATCCTGCGTCCTGTTTGGGTCCCTGCGGATCTGTAGCAGTTTTGTAACTCTGCGCCACGGCCAGCTTCAGCTGCCCCCGGCCGGCCCTCACTGTCATGTCTGTCATGTCTGTCTCGCGTCACACTTGTGAACAAAATTACCGGCAGTTTGTCAGCGGAGCCACGCTGAGCCCCTCCATGCTGCCACTCCGTGCGAGGCCACTCTGCAGGCATCCGGCCATGCGGGCATTTGGGCAGTAGGCAGCGGCCCTGAGCTATTCCCCAGATCACTTATCACTGACACGGAGCAGTCCCACCCACAGGGCTCACATGTCAGACATGTGTAAACACACACACACACACACACACACACACACACACACACACACACACACACACACAACACACACACACACACACACACACACACACACACACACACACAACACACAAATACTCACACACACACACACACACACACACACACACACACACACACAAAACACACACACTCACACAACACACACACATACAACACAACACACAGACATGCATGCAGACAAGACATACACTCTTCCACATACACCCACATGCCTCAACACAAATACTCACACACACACACACACACACGCACACACACACACACATACACACACACAGAGTTGGCGGAGTTGAACGTTGTGGAGCGGAGAGGCCTGATGTGTTTTGGAGAGTGAAGGGCTGGAGGTGTCTCTGGGGCATGCGCTGCGGCTGGATGGTGGGTATGGGGGAGATGGGATGGAGTGGAGAGGAGAGGAGAGGAGCAGAGAGGAGAGGAGAGCAGAGAGGAGGGGAGAGGAGCAGAGAGGAGAGGAGCAGAGGAGAGGAGCGGAGAGGAGCGGAGAGGAGAGGAGAGGAGCGGAGAGGAGCAGAGAGGAGAGGAGAGGAGCAGAGAGGAGGGGAGAGGAGCAGAGAGGAGAGGAGCAGAGAGGAGAG